>NW_021145899.1:18145-50000 GCF_002837175.3 Physeter macrocephalus | reverse complement strand
CTTTTACAAGAAGTAGAAAATTAGACACGCTTCTGCTTTGCAATAACAATAAAAAACCACAGTGAAAAAATATTCTCCAGTTTATTCCCATCTGTATCAGCAGGGAAGCTTTAGAAGATAGCTTTCTCCCTAAAGTCTTCTAAACACAGTTACTGCCTGTGAGTACCATGTCAAAATGCTGTTTTCCTCCAAATCCTGTTCAAGACCAATCCATTTTAAGTTACCATAACCATGGGCCCTTTAAGAAAGTCAGGAACTTTAAACCCCACCCCTCTGCTGACTTGTAGCAGTAGGTCCTCTTTCTGAGGCTGTTGGTGATAAAGCTGAGAGCCAACTTGCTCTCTGCTTTGCCTGGAAGGAATGTTTCTAAGTAAGCTTGAAAAGTGGAAGCTTTAAGATACTGTGGGATAGGGAACAATGGAAACTTGTGAAGTATGGAAGCCAGACTGGCTCTTAAGATTCTATCACGGTGTTGGATAAAGTGGAAAGAATGCTGTTAAGTCTGAGTTTCGCCTTGTGGCACTGCTCCCTGCTAGGATTGCTCCTCCATTTCACCCAGCAAGTGAGTTTTCCAGAAGCCGCTTCCAATTTAACGAGCTGCTTGTCTCATGTAGCAGATCCCCAAAAGGAAAAGTCAGCGAGAGGAGTCAGTTTCAGTGAAAATTAAACTGGATCACTTCTAACAGAATTATTTACATTGGTTGTAGGCTTCTGAAGAGTAAAGCCAGCCCTCTATTTTTTTTTCTTTTTGTTCCTGCTACAGCAACAGTGACTAAGTTCAGAAGTCCTCTAGTACTAAACTAAAAAATAATTAGGAGAAATTTGGGGTTTAATTGCAGTTGGCATTTTGGAGCTGTCTGCTAAAAGCAGCCATCTTGGTAAAAGACATGTCATTTGGAACACTTGGAGGTTTCAGTTTACTCCCGGGTACCAGTTTTCATTAGCCAGTGAATAACAGTGTAATTATTAAGTCAAGTTTAGGTTTAAAGATAATGGAGGAGTTGGAATAAAAATCATTAAAGCCACTTCTTTATCCTTCCTAACACTTTATAAACTTTCCCCAGAGCTCAAAGCAATAGAAAAAATTTTACACTTTTTTTTTCCTATTTTTTGTTTCCATGTGTTTGTTCTTCCGTTGGCTAAGCTTGGATAATAAAACTAGTCTGGTCAGTTTCATTTTCTGATTTTTATACATAAGTGAAAGCTGTTTTGTGTCAACCGTGTAAAGTGTTTAGAATCATCTCACCTGCTGGGCCAATTTCCTGTAAGCCTTTGTTTGGGAGGGGAGAGGGGAAATACAACTTTTGATTTTGAATTTCTTATGTTTTTCAAAACTAGAACCCTGAATTAGACCACAGTAGCATAATTACTCTGTTTTATTTTTGACCTACTAAACTTTCCTAGAAGTGGGCAAAATGATCGTAAAGAAGAATTATGGTTTTGTTGTATTCCCACTTAATCACCACTATTAGTATAGCCGAGTGCTCTGTCTGCAGTTACTTTGGAAAATTGGCACTTAAAAGAGATGTTTTAATCCACAGAAAGTGTTTCTCTTTTTTTCTTTTGGGATTAGATAAATGTTACTGTTTTAATCCTATTGCGCGACAGGTCCTGGCATTGTCTGCAAGATGCAGAGAAAAATAAAAAGTTGCACCTTGTTTAAACAATTGAGCGCAGTGTGGTTTACGAGATTATGAGGAGGAGAAGTAAAGAGGGCGGTGTGTCTCTTCTGCAAATTTTTTCTTAACGAGGTTAACCTGTGGCTGCTGTCGCCTCGCCCTCCTCGGCTCCTTGCAGGGTAACTTTCTGTTCTGTGAGCGCTATCCGAAGCTTCCCAGGCAAGCTCACGGAGATCAAACTAAAAGGGCTGCGTGTATGTCTGAAACAGACAGAGGGAAACAGGAGCACACACGGTCGGCGGAAGATGGGGCCACGGGTTCGGCCGGGGCTGGATGCCAGAGCCGGGCTGACCTTTCCACGTGTCCCCAGCACCTGCGAGGCTAGTGGGGCGTTAGGTTTCCTACTCCCAGGAGCGGGCCCGAGCCCGGAAGAGGCTGGGCGACCTCGGGCTTAGGTCAGGGGGCTGGGAGGCCCACCCTCGGAACACTTGTGGTCGGCGACTGGCTGGTGCGTAGGCTGGCCTGGCCTTCCCGCCCCGGCCGGGCCCGCACTTCCCCAGCCCGCCGGCGCACGCCAGGAGGAGGGCGGCGGCGGTGGCGGGCGGGTCTCGGAGCTTTCGGCCGGCTTTGCAGGGCGGCCTACGAGGGCGCCAGGCCCAGCTGGAGCGAGCCCCAGTGCAATACTGCCCGAGCCCGGGCGGGGTCTCTGTTCTCTGGCAGAGGAGGTCCCTTGGCAGCGGGAAGCTCCCTCTCTTTCTCTCGCAGCCGCTCCGAGTCTGCGCCCTGCTGCCAGGCTCCCAGATCGGCGCTCCCCTGTGCTCGCCCGGCGCCCACTCATTCGCAGCCCAGCCTTCGCCGCCGCCGCCTCCCTGCTCCTCCTCGTCGTCTCCCCAGCCCGCCGCGGCCATGGCGGACAGCGCCAGCGAGAGCGACACGGACGGGGCGGGGGGCAACAGCGGCAGCTCGGCCGCCATGCCGTCGTCTTGCTCGTCGACCTCGGGCGCCGGCGGCGGCGGTGGCGGCGGGGGAGGCGGCGGCGGTGGGAAGTCGGGGGGCATTGTCATCTCGCCGTTCCGCCTGGAGGAGCTCACCAACCGCCTGGCCTCGCTGCAGCAGGAGAACAAGGTGCTCAAGATCGAGCTGGAGACCTACAAACTCAAGTGCAAGGCGCTGCAGGAGGAGAACCGCGACCTGCGCAAAGCCAGCGTGACCATCGTGAGTGTCCCCCAGGGGCGCGCCGCAGCGCCGACCTCCGCCCGCCCCCGGGAGACGCTGCACCCAGACCCGGGCGGCCCCCGGGCTCCCCGAGGCTCCCGAGGACCCGCGGAGAGCACGCTCCCTGCCAAGACCCGCCGTCGCCGGAGGGTGGGGGAGAGGGAGGTGTCCCTTCGGGGCCGCGCGGGTCCGCCCTCCCCGGGGTCCAGGCCCCTCGCGGGGTGCGGGAGGAGGCTGCTGGAACCACCACCCGCGTTTCCTTGTCGCCTCTGGGGAGGAGGCCCCTCCCGGGCGGAGCTGGAGGCTGGCGGCGTGGCTGGGGAGGCGGGGTGGGACTTTCTTCAGTCCTAGTTTGCTTGAGGGGTGCGTGCAGAGACCGGGAGCCCTAGGCAGAGGGAGAGGGAGGAAGCCGGGGCCTGTTCCGGGGGCCTGCGTTGGGGTTCGGGGGGTGCGCAGCTGGGCTGGGCACTTCGCTGGCATCAGGACGGCGCTCTAGCTGGATCGCCCGGGGAGGGGCCGGGAGAGAGCGGCCGGGAATCCGGGAAGTGGAGTTTTTCTGGCCAGGATCGAGAGGGAAGGGCGGGTACCGGAGCTGATGCTCCCACCTCCGTCGGAAGCCCTTTCCTTGGGTGGGGGGTGGCGGCGTACAGCCGGGAGAATACAGCATCTTATACCGGCCTGGACAGAGTGAAGGCTACGAAGCCTGAACCGGCCGAAACCTGGGTGAAGGGGACAGACTGACTCCCTCGCTGAGCAAGATGTACGTGTGTTTGCTTTTTTGGGGGTGGAGTGTCTAGGGATATTTTGCTTCGGAGTCCAGATACTTGACGGGAGAACGGGCTGTCTGTTCTGTTTCCACCTGGCCTCCAGAGGCGCCCCCGAAGAGGGGATGATTAGGGGTGTAGGTCTCCCTTTTAGTGTAGCAGGCCTTTAGAAAGGCCACTGTTAGCTATGGTGAGGCGAAACATAACTGGAAGAAGTACACTGTGTGCTCTCACCTACCATCTCTGCCAGCTAGCCACATCATTAACTTGCAGGATCCCCATACAGAAAACCCTGTTGAGATCAAAGCAGATTCCCGGCCAGGAGGAGAGAGGAAAGTGTCAAGAAACCAAGGGGATAAATTGCTATTGCTGCTGCACAATAGCTGATTAGGTTGTGAACCTTCAGATGGAGAAAAAGGCCTGAACTTGGGGACAGATCAAAGATCACAACCCTGGAAAGGACATGGGGCAAGTTTAGGATGCCCCTGTGCCAGGAAAAAGTCTTCATTGGGGGAGGGTTTGTGTGTGTATGCTCCCCCCCAGTGCCGGCTCACACTTGGGAACTGGCTGGCATTCTGAATTTGCTTAGAAAGCAGGTTTTCACCCCAGTTTCAGTGTGATGGGCACAGCCTAAATAGAAATTGATTGTTGAAAGACAGTCCGCATGCTCAAATCCAGCCCTGGTGAATGGCGTAGGAGCCATATTCATGTGTCTGCAGACTGTAAAGTTCTTGAAGTGCCCTTTCGGTAGGAGAGGGGAGGAATTAGCAGAGGCAACCACTTCCAAGCCTCTTGAGTAGCTTTCTTGGCTGAGAGAGATGTCTATGGTGAGTGGGGGTTTGAGAAGAGGGGGAAGCTGGTGGAAGCAATTTAGTTAAGGTTGGAGTTAGTAAATGAGAGGGTTTGTTGGTCTCTTGGAGAATGTGAACCACCAAAAGCAGTAACACTTTCACGAAACAGAATCTCTGGCTTCCTGCGTCCTGTGAGCAATTCAGGCTGTTTTTGTTTGGGAGGGAGGATAAGGGCGGGTAGAGAGACTAGGAAAGGGTTATATGTTTGACACCTGGCCATATTAAAAAGTAGGTCTGTAAATTGTACACCGCACGTTGGCTTTGCATGGACAAACACGTTCATTCCTGGTGTGTAAGATCAGAGGCCGCTGAATACTTGGCGTGAAGACCGTGCGAGGTGGTGGCTTCCTTGGCACCTCCCTCAACTAAAACTGACATTTCACCAAGTACGCCTTGTGAAGTGTTCTGTGGCCTCACTGAGTCAAATTTTAAAATTGTTTTAGATGACAGCCTATACATACCAGAAGTCTCTCCATGCTTCTTTAATCTTTGATTAATATAATCGGGGAAACAGAGTGCTTGTGGTTTCCTGAGTTCCCTAGTACTTGGCAGGTGTTACGAAGGCAGATGCAGAGGAGAGATTCCTTTAAGCTTTTGAGAGTTTTGTTAGTTAACTGACCCAGGACGCAGATTGTGTTTGGTGGGTTTGACCTAGTCTAGGGTGTGTAATTTGCGAGAAATGAGTGCGGCCACTTGAAGTGGGTCTGTGGATGTAAGGATTCCATTGAACAACACTGTCATAGTCTATGTCAAGGTTAAGCTGCACAGCCCCTGACAACTCTAACTGAAATATAGCCCTTGCTGGTAGCTGCCCAGGAAGTTTTTGACAAGGTCTGGATAGTCAATTCAGTGAAGGCTTTGCTAGATTTTTCACTATCTAGTTTATTTGAAGGGAAGATGGTACCAGAATCCTATTACTACCTGCCTTCATGGCTGTTACTAGTTCCTCTAATTGTGATATTAACTTTCATGTTTTGAGCACAAAAGGCGATTATGGATGTCTTTCATTTTCCTTGAACGTATTCAGGAAGGTACCTTGCTAATCAGCCACACCCTGGGAAGAGAGCAGTGTGCTTTTATTAAAACTTTTTTAGAGTAGTTTTAGGTTTGCAGAAAATTTAAGCAGAAGGTGCAGAGATTTTCCCAATATTCCCTGCCCTTCCTCCCATACTCCATTATCGACATCCCCCATCTGAGTGGTACATTGGTTACAATCAATGATGCAACATTGAAACATTTTTTTTTTTTCGATACGCGGGTCTCTCACCGCCGCGGCCTCTTCCGTTGCGGAGCACAGGCTCAGCGGCCATGGCTCACGGGCCCAGCCGCTCCGCGGCATGTGGGATCTTCCCGGACCAGGGCACGAACCCGCGTCCCCTGCATCGGCAGGTGGACTCTCAACCACTGCGCCACCAGGGAAGCCCTCAACATTGAAACAGCTTAATCACCCAAAGTCTGTAGTTTACATTAGGGTTCACTCTTGGTGTTGTACATTCTATGGGTCTGGACAAGTGTAAAATGACATGTAGCACCATAATAGTATATAGAGCAGATCCAGTGCCCTAAAAATCCCGTGCTCTGCTTTTTCATCCGTCCCTAACCCCTGGCCACCACTGATTTTTTTTTACTGTCTCCATAGTTTTGTCTTTTCCAGAAAGTCATATAGTTGGAATCATACAGTCTGTAGCCTTTTCACATTGACTTCTTTCACTTAGTAATATGCATTTAAGTTTCCTCCATGTTTTTTCATGGCTTGATCGCTCATTTCTTTTTAGTGTTGAATAATATTCCATTGTTTGGCTGTACCACAGCTTGCTTATCCGTTTACCTACTGAAGGACTTGGTTGCTTCCAAGTTTTGGCAATTATTAATAAAGCTGCAGTAAACATCTGTGTGCAAGTTTTTGGGTGGACAGAAGGTTTCAGCTCATTTGGGTAAATACTAAGGAGCACAATTACTGGATGGTATGGTGAGAGTGTTTTTATTTTGTTAAGGAACTGCCAGACAGTCTTTTTGAAGTGGCTGTAGCATTTTGCATTCCCACCAGCAGTGAATGAGAGTTCCTGTTGCTCCGCATCCTTTCTAGCATTTGATGTTGTCTGTTTTGGATTTTGTCCATTCTAACAGGTGTGTAGTAATATCTCATTATTGTGCCCTCTTTTTTTAAGCCAAGTCCAAAGGCCAGTAGAAGTTCTTAACCAATAGTCTTTTCTGTCTCTTTTGGTATGTAGGCATTTATTCTAGTCAAGCTACCCATTTAGTAAAGGACTGGTTTCATGGGTCTGTGTTCTCTGCATCTGTATGATAGAGGTAAACATCATCTGTGGGGAAGAACCAACTGTACGAGGCCTTTCATCCATGTCTACAAGTGTCTGGTGTTACCACTTGCTCCTGGTGTGTTTTCTTTGGGTTAGAGGTGGAATGGAATGTTCTGAGTGATTATCTGATTTCTCCCAGTAAATCAGCAGTGGAACCAGATTGCTTATTATTGATCATAATTTCTTCTTTGGAGTGGAGAAAATAAACAACAGATGCTCAGTCACACTGTTGAGTAGCTTTTAGATGTTAGGCTCAGTCTATCTGGCTTGTCCTGTGGGTTAAAGTGTAATCGGAGACTGTCTGACTCAGTGTAGTGAGATGTGTCCAGGGGTCACGGTCTCTGAGAAGATGAGGAAATGCAATTGTGGGCAGTAATTGAATGGCTTCTAAGTTCTGGACTAGTTTCTCAGGGTATAAGCAGGGTCTCATACTTGGCGTGGCTAGTTCTCTAGTTCTCTAAGGTGTGTTTTCTATACCACTTCAGGCCTTCGCCACGTGTTTGGTTAGAAAAAAAATACCTATGTTAAATCACTAGAATTTAGTTGTCTTTTTCTATCTATAAAATTAGTCTTTCATTATAGAAGTTTAGGGAAATAGGGGGCATACAAAGGCATTTTGAAGTTACAGTAGAAAAACATGTTAGTACGGCATGATTAGAAAACCTGGCTATTTAAAATATCAACAGTGTAATGATTTCATTAACCAGTAAAAGCCACCGTATAGTTAATATTGTGGATTTTGGATTATTTGTTCTGGAAGCCTAATACATTATTTTCCATTTTTTAAGACTTTGTTTTGGCAGTCTCTATGAAGCTATCAGATCAACATTGCCCTTATAAAAAGGTGTAATGTGTGTCATTTTTTTTTTTCCTACTTTAAAACTTTTTTTCTTAGATTCTTATGGTAACACCCAACTTTATACACAACTCTGAGAAAAGTATGACCTCACAGTTAGGTCTAATTATACACAAATCCAGTCTTCTTCAAGAGGCTATTCTTAGATTTCTTCTGTATGTTTCATACAATCTCTTTGTATTTGATTTAAAAAAAAATCCCCACAAAACCGTAGAGGACAGTTGTGACAGTCTTTTCTAGTGCTTTTATTTATTTTGCTGAGGATGGGGAATAGTTCAGAGAATCACCAGTATCTAGTTTGTGGTGACTCTTGTTCAAGAGTCAAGAGACACTGGTCTGAAGCAGAAATCCAAGTTGGCTGTTGCTTGGTCACAGATTTTCAGTGGCTTCCATTGCCCTGTGGATCCAGGTAAACTTTCCGTGGTTGACCAGGCTCTGTGTGCTCTGGCCCCTGCTTGCTTCACAGACACACCCCTCACATTCTCCAAGCTCTCTGCTGAACTGCTGGTTCCTGGAATTTCAGTAGATTTCTCTGGCTTCTCTAAGATGTACCTCCTGCCCTTAAATGTCCTTTCCTACTCCTTCACCTAGTAAATGCAAGTAGACTAAACTGCCTCCCCGACCCCAGCGTGCGCTAGCGCCGCCTGTTTACTAGCCACACGCTGGGTTCGGTGCCCATTCATGAGACCGCCCCCTGTCCAGGCCCCCATCGCATAGGTCTCCCCTTTGGAAGATGGGAGATATGTTCATTCCTTCAGGGGTAGAATTTGCCTTGTTCACTTCCATTCCTCAGTGCTTGGCATGCAGTAGACACTCAAGGATATGTTGGGTTGACCGCAGAGGCATTGGGTGATGAGGTGTTTTTGTTTTGTTGTGTTTTTTACTGGGCAAGGGCACCAAGACTGTCTGCTGACCTTGTGCTCATAGAGCCGCTCTCCTACCTGTGTCGGGAACAACAGCAAATGCCATCTTCACCGTCGTTGGATGGATGAATGGATATATTGTATACTTTGGCAGAACGCTACAATCAGTGTGTGTCCCAAGCCTTTGCTTTCTAACTATGGATGATGTTGTAGGCTACCTTGTAGCATACACCTAGGCGTTCATGATACATTTCACCTCTAAAAGAGAACAAAGTGTCTTTGGGTTCACCATTCCAAGGGCTTTGTTGGAAGTGTTCAGATTTGCTACCTCAGTTTTGGTGATGGTGGCAGGTCACTCCAGGCGTTTCTTAGAACCTTATTTAATGTTGAAATGCCCCACAGCGGCTTCTGGGAAACAAGCATGGCCCTCAAGGGCGGGGAGGCATCAGGGCAAGTACCAGACACCTGAATCTCCAAACTGAGGAAGTTGCTGCAAACAGGATGGGGAGACTTGCTGAATTCCTGTGGATTTCCACATGTGGCTTGCAGAGTGGAGTTTGGGGGGTTGATAGAGTGTCACACCCAGTGTGTACTTGCATTCTTTTTTTTTTCCTTCTTTTTCCTCAAATTATGCCTTGCAGCGTTTACACCTAGAAATGCTAATCTGAGCTTTTAGACTCATACAGCCAGGTTGAGCAAGGAGTAACAGTCACCTTCCTTGTTTCCTCAATGGGTAGGTGTTTTATTTTGTTTTCAGTCACCGTGCAGTTGCTTTTAGATTGATTGATCATCAAAACTAGTGAAGTAAATGTTCACAGGTTCAGGGTGTTCTTTCTTGGTGGTGGTTGAAATTTTCTTGACAGGGGAACGAATGTTCTGGAAAATATTTCTAATCATCAGGATCTTGGAGTGGGGTTAACTTGCAGACTCTTCCTATTTTACTTCTCCAAGACTGTCAGATTTTCTTATCTTTGATGCTTCTCAAGCCCACAGCTGTGGATTTTATCCCAGTGCTCCTACCAGTAAATTGCAAATGTCACACTGTGTAGGCCTTCTCGTTTAGGGAGAGTATTAAACAAAGGGTTAATAGTTTGATGGTTATTTAGAATGAACTCACCTCCTTACTTTTTTTTTTTTGCGGTACGCGGGCCTCTCACTGTTGTGGCCTCTCCCGTTACGGAGCACAGGCTCCGGACGCGCAGGCTCAGCGGCCATGGCTCACGGGCCCAGCCGCTCCGCGGCACGTGGGATCCTCCCGGACCGGGGCACGAACCCGTGTCCCCTGCATCGGCAGGCGGGCTCTCAACCACTGCGCCACCAGGGAAGCCCTCCTTACTTATTATTAGTCCCTAGATTCGATGCATGGGGTACAGTTTGGTGATGAAAGTTCATTTTAATACTCGTTTAATGCTGGGAAATTTTCACCTCTTCAGTAAGGCACAGAATGGCGTGTGATAAATACAGCCTGAAATAGGATTCAACCTGCAGGTACTTGGGAACTGCCTACTGTGTGCCAAATACTCTGAAATACCCGGAAGGAATGTAAGGGCTTCTCCAGCAGGATTGCACTTGACTTGCGTTCAGCTTGGCCCCAGCTGGGTGCTGTAGGGAATTCAGAGCACAGGGAGCGGTTCTTCCCTCTCCAGCACTTTGCAGCCCGGAGAGTTGTGAAGTGCAGAAATAACCAACCTGCAAGTGGAGACAAGAAAGGTGGTTCAGGCGGACTGGTGCCAGGGTTCCAGGGATGGCTGGCTTAGCTTCCATCTTCCAAAATGAAGTTCATCTAATGCGGTGAATACATCTAAGGGAAACAATGTGTCATATTCACTCACAGTTTAATTAGCTTGGCGTTTATTTTTATTTTGTAAGGCAGAGATGGAGAGAACTGTTGCTCAATTTGTCTGTCCAGGTGGCACCAAAAGGCTTTTTGTTTGTTTTTAATTTTCTTTTTATGTGGTGATGATTGAAAAGAAATGTCATTGATGTTTTTAATTTCATAATTTACATCTGCCTGTAGATCGAAATTATGTAGGTGGTTTTTTCATCTATTCCTGTTACACTCTGGGGCCCACCCACCTTCCTTACATGGAAATTGTTGGATGGACCAAATTTCTTAAATCTTTAATGGGAAACTGTGTTTACCTTAAAGTTAATTAGAGATACTAGTTTATGCACAATTTCAAACTCCAGTTTTTTAAAAAAGCAGTGTTGATTGATGGGATAATTTTCCACGCATCTGTTCCAAATCAAACCAGCCTCTGTGGGTGCCAAGTTTGTGTCACCAGTGAGCTGGTTAATACCCTCCAGGGTGTCTCAGGGCACTTGGGATCAAATGAGGCCATTCGGTGCTGAGGAGCACAGTTGGCATATTCAGCCAGACAGACGTAGGTCATAATTCAAAAAAGTTGTCCATAGAAGGAAAGAGGAAAGTAAAAGAATGAAAACAACATGGAGTATGGGCGAGCTAAGGAAAGTTCTTAGAAATCTAGCACCTGCATTAAACCCTTCACGTGTTTCTTTCCTTAGTGAACAGTCTTGTGCAGTCAAGGTTTTTGAGACTGAATTAGAAGGGCTAAAATAGTCTTGAGAGAAAAATTATTTGGTGTTTAATTATAGGAAGAGCTTCTCAGCTCATGAAATTATTTGCATGTAAGCAGTGGGTTTTGTTTTTTTTTCAATTATCTCAATATACCAACTCAAATAACTTTTATTCTATTGAGATTTTTGTTTTTGTTTGGGGTTTTTTGGTGTTGTTGTTCTTCTCAATATACCAACTCAAATAACTTTTATTCTATTGAGATTTTTGTTTTTGTTTGGGTTTTTTTTGTTGTTGTTGTTCTTCACTAGGCAGGCCTTAATTTATCTAAACAAAGACATTTGCTAAGAGTCAAAACATTGTGTCTCTGCTTCGTTTAGTAGCTCCTGATTATAGAAACAAAAATTTGAGGAAAAAAATCGGCTAGATGATTTTAACGCCTTTGTTAATCAAAGAATACAATTTTGAGTATATGTGCCATAAAGCAGAGGTTTGGACTTCTTTAGGTCCAAATCACTACCTGGTAAGGTGCCATGTCCTTTGAAAAATATATTAAGTATTTCACACCATTTTAAACCTTGAGTGCGTGTAGCTTATTATTGAGAAATACCCTAAGTATCCAGAGAAGAGGGCCAGTTACATTTTTTTTTTTGTTTTGGTGATTTTTCTTTTTTTTGGTGGTAATATATACATGACACAAAAGTTACCCTTTTAACCATTTTTAAGTGTACAATTCAGTGGCGTTAGTTATATTCACAGTGTTGTGCACCCATCACCACTATCTCTCTCCAGGACTTTTTCATCATCCCAAGCAGAAACTCTGTTTCCAATAAACAGTAGCTCTCCATTTCTCCTATACCTTCAGCTCCTGGTAACCTCTATTTCTAGTGACTTTAAAATTTGTGTATTTTTTATAGGAAAAATTTAGTCTTATCTACAGAAGCAGCTAGCTGCTTTTTCTTGTCGTGGTGTTGAAGTTGTGAATTAGGACCCAAAGCATTTTAATTAAAGTGCTGTTGATATCTTGCTCCGACTTCAATTTTTATTGCTTGTTGGCTATCCCACATCTGGTTCTTTTCTGTCATTCAGCAAACATATGGCACCCCAGCTTTGGGCTGTGCACCATTGCTCTGAATTTGCCTTTAGAGTGAGCACCCAGATGTGGAGAACCTGGAGAGGGACTAACCCACAGTGAAAGCTTGTCCTCTGGGAAAAAGAAAGGACTGGGAAAGGAAAGAAACCTTGTAGATGACGGTTGCCCTTTTTTTTTTTTTTTAATGAAATGTCTCATGTTTAATTTCCTTGGTGGCATTTCAAATAAACCATAATTTAAGGAAGTCTGAAAAAGAAAAAAAAGCTTGAGATTCTTCCTTACCAGCATTGCTCTACTTGCAAGTCGTTTTTTTTTTTTTTTTTTTTTTTTTTTTTTTTTTAATTATCTGGAAAGCAGCCTGGTGCTGCTTTTATTTTAGTCGTTTTGTGCTGCTGTGACGACAGCTAGTGTTTACCCAGTGCTTTTACTATGGCAAAGGTGCTGTTGGGAGGGCTGGCATATATCCTCTCATTTAATCTGCACCACTGATGGGTAGCCTGCAAATTTGCAAATTTAGGCCCAGAGAGGTTATGTAACTTGCCTGAAGACCCAAGGCTATCAGGGGGGGCTGGAATTTGAACTCCCAGTCTGGCCTCAGAGTTTAAGCACAAGGCTACCCATAAATTAATTTATGAACAGTTTTATTTTTATCCTGTTGGGGGCGTTTTCCTCTTAGTTGTTCCCACACTGTTGTATTCCTTCATTGAGAGTAGTGAGGGCTGTCCCATTAGCACAGCAAATTCCCAGGATGCCAACCCAGGCCTCAGGGAGTGTATCCAGGGTAGCAAACTCCCTGCTTTGGAAAAGAAACAGTGATAAAGAGGGTGCCTTCAGTAGGTAGGGGGGCGGTTTGTCAGCACCTTTCTGGCTGTCTCGCCCTCCAGTGTTGGGCCTTGGTCTGTTCCATCCCTGACCCTGTCTAATGTACCCCAGTAGGTGCCACCTCTGCTGATAGCTCAGCCATCTGGACGCCTCTCCTCCCTTCCTCTCCCTCCACCCAATCCCAGGTTGGAACAAGTCTCTTTGTACTTCTGTTATAACCTCTACTTAAAAATAGTCTGACTAGCACAATAAGAGTGAGTTGTTTTTCAAGCACTGTATTGATCACCTGCTGTATGCCAGGCAGTGTGCCACGGGTAGCAGCTGGAAGGAGACGGCACTCAGGGAGCTGGGGGAGGGCCCTTGACTTAGGCGGGAGTGGGAACCACAGTCAAGGAGGGCTTTCTCTGTCTCAGGAGGTGATGCTGAAGCTGAAACCGGAAGGGTAAATTGAAGTTCCTCTAGGTGTGGGCAGGGCTGGTGGCAGGAGGAGGCATTCCATGAATGTGGGGAAAGAAAGGAAACTGGGGAGCAGAGCAGGGCCAGCGTGGGCTCTTTTCCTGGGTCCCATCCAGGGGCTAAAACAGTAGGAGTGTTGCTGCATTTTCATAACCTGCTCTGGCTGCTTAGTGCAGACATGGGTGTTTTCCTTCTAAACTACTGGGAGACGATGATCTGCCTTATTCCGTGATAATAATAATAGCTACGTATTATGGTCTCACTCTGTGCCCGGTGCGTATCTGAGCACCTTTCTTTCAGGGACTCACTTCATTCTCATAGCAACGTTCTGCTGTCTCCCTGTCCCAGGATTTGAACTGGGCAGCCTGATGGTACCTTGGTCGGCGCATAAAACCCTGCCATTTGAAGCATCGTTTGCATTTTTCCATAGCCTTAGCACAGCAGCTGCTCAGTAAAGTTTGTGGAATTTATTTTGGGGGTTGCCCAGGTTTACTTCTTATAAACTCTAATGGAGTTAAATTTAATACAGTAAAGTACCCAAGCTTTGAATGTACCAATTTACGGAAAAGTGCTCAGTGAATTTACACATGAGTTCACCAGTGTAAATCATTACCCCGATCAAAATGCTTGCTGGTGTCAGCACCCCCTGAAGTTCCCTTGTGCTCCGTTACACTCATCACCCCTCCAAAAGTAACCTTGTTCTGACTTCTATCACTGTAGGTTAATTTTGCTTCTTTCTGAACTTCATAAGATAAGTGACTTTATACAGAATGTATTTTGTATGTGTGTAGATTCTTTGATTTCTTATCCTGGTTCCTACACTGACTAATTAGTCAGCATCCGTGTTACCTGTAGCGGTGGTTCTTTGCCACGGCTATGCAGTCAGTATTCCACTGTGTGAGTATCTGTGGAATTGTTTTCCATTTAGCTCTGCCCCCTGGTAGCCCCACCCCCTTCCCTAGTGTTGATCACTGGGCATGCAGAGGGGACACAGGCCCTGCAGGACGTGTCTCCCAGTTACTCGAGGTTCTAGCTACCTTGCTAGTTATGTTATGCTGCCCTCAGAGCCTTTGAGCCTTGGTGGACTTACCCGGTTAAACCAGAGTCTCGAGGGTTAGTACCTGTCTTGCTTCCACCCGCTGTCGTAATGAGGATCAGATGAAACAGTGCACATCAGAGTGTTTTGGTAATTTGTGAATTATTATTCTTGTAGAAAATGATATTAAAGATGATTAGTAACACCCACCCCCCCATACACACTTTCTCTTGTTCTCCAAAATGTGTTTCAAGATCAAAACTGTTCTTGTTAATCCTATATATATATAATATATACTATATATTATATATAATATATAATATATATTATATATAATATATAGTATATATAATATATATTATATACAATATATAGTATATATAATACATGTAATATATATTATATATAATATATATTATATATAATATATATTATATATAATATATATATTATATATATATAATATATATAATCCTATATATATTAATCCTATATATGACATGATGGTGCCAAGCAGTGTCTGGCAAGCCGAGAGGCGAAGGTTTGAGGGAGCAAGAACCAAGCTCTGCGGAGACCTCAGGCTGGGGAGCTCTGCAGCCTGGCTTCTCAGGGCCTGTGTTTTTCTGGCACTTGGGGATGCCTGGGAACTCGGCCGATTTCCTAGGGTTTGGTGAGTCAGGATGAAACCAGCCTGTGTGGCCATGTAAAAGTAACAGGACAGCAGGAGGCAAATGCGTTTCCTAAAAGATCCATTTTTTTCTAATAGGCCAGTTGCCGGGCTCCTTCCATGATTTCATGAAAAAAGATCCAGCGCCTGCGTTTGCCCGGTTTTCTGCCTTTAGCGCTGTGGGCAGCAGACAGTCGTCCTGCTTCTCTGTCGTGTGACTTTTGACCCTGTTTCATGGGGGTGTGGGTTCTAGAGGGTGGACTTGGATGGCTGAGACACGAATGCCACTCCTGTTTAGTGGCTGGTCTGAAGAACGGAAAGCAAAACAGGACTCTTTGAAACTGCCCGACTTTGCAGGCTCGCAGCGCCCACGTGCTGGAGGGACCTCCCGGCCTGTGAGCCCTGAGTGGGTCTGTGGAGGCCAGCAGTTTGTTCACTGGGGACTCCTCAAGGGACTGGTTTTCTTTCTGTTGCCTCTGGCTCTCTCTCTCTAGCAGTAGAAATGGTAGCCTGGGGACGTCGTGAAGGTTGCCAGGAGTGTGCTTTTCACCAGGGCACCGTTGGGGTTTTACTGTCCTGCTGTGAAGGCTTTTGGTGTGATGAGAGGGGGCAAGGAGGACAGACAGACAGACAGGCAGTCGGTGTAATTCAGGGACTCAGCTGGCATTGTCAGTAAGCGAGTTGCAGTAAGCCGTCCGGGACCCAGGAACGCCCTTCTCGCCTTCGCTGTCCCCTGTCTGCTCTAGCCAAGGCTGTTAGGGTCTTCTGGTTTCTCCCTGCCTCGCTCCATGGCTACTTGGAGTGCCTGCCCATCGAACCCTTTGAGGTGAGGGAGAGAGCAGCACTGATCTCTTGAACCCCTGATTTGCTTGGTTCTTCCTTGACCCCGTGCCTTTCAGCTCTGGGTCCTTGGTACCTGACGGGTGATGTGAAAAGGCACCTGGAACCCACCTGTCAGCCCACACGCGGAAGCCAGTAGGCTGTGCTGATTTTCATGAGTACATTCTTTCTCTTGTTCTCAAATTCCCGTGGGCTCCACCGCTCACATTTTTTGTTCTTAGGCTTTGACATGTTGTGTATTAGCATTCTCCGTGAGGCCGTCTGTGTGAATCACCCCTTCTTTCCTTTTATGCATTAACTCCTTTCTGTTTTTCCACCCCTGGGTTCTTGGAGAGAACTTGGTGTAATGGAGAGAGACTCGGAAACCAGATAGGGGTGCCAGATTCGGCAAAAACAAACACAGGATGAGGAGCTGTACGTAAGTTTCAGGGAAACAATGAATAGTTTTTTAGTGTCTGTATGTCCCCACTGTGGCATGGAACATATGTGTGCTAAAAAATTTTTTGTTGTTTATTTGAAATGCGAATTTAACTGGGCATCCTGTATTTTATCTGGCAATCCTAAAACCCATAGGACTTAAAAAATAAACAAACAACCAAACAACTCAGTTCTGCTCCTGCTTCCCTCTGTGATCATATGGCATCTTACCTGACCCCTAAGCCACTGTGCCTTCTCTAAAAAGGGCTCATGCTGTCATAGCTCTCAGGCTTGGGGGATAACTGATGAGACTGACAGAAGCCCTCAGGACGCATGCAGTATCTTCCTTTTCTGTCTTTATGTGGTGATGGTGGCTTTGCTTCTTGCCCTTCCTTTTCCTCCTCTCCTCCTCTGTGAAGCCAGCCCACGCTGTCCTCTCCTTTAGTGTGGCTCCTTTTTTTTATTTTTTGGCTACACCGAGTGGCTTGCAGGATCTTAGCTCCCCGACCAGGGATGGAACCCATGCCCCCTGCAGTGGAAGTGCGGAGTCTTAATCTCTGGACGCCAGGGAAGTCCCTAGTGTGGCTCTTTGGGGTCTTCTCGGGGCATCACCTCCGCTTCGTCCTCGAGCTGCTCTCAGTTCGCTTTCACTTTTTCTGTCCTTCCTCCACCAGCTTCCTTATTTCTTCCTCCCTGCAAGCTGTCTTTGACTGTCTGTGTCAGGTGTCTCCCTTTATTTGGCCACATGTTACCAGCCCTCTTGTTTCATTTCTCCTTTCCTTCTGAGCCTGCAGTGGCACAGGGAGAACAGGGCCTTTCGGCCTCTCACTGTAGGGCCAGGCACAGATCACAAATACTTTTGGGGCCTCGGTTTTCTCCTCGGTTCACTGAGAAGGCTTGTTGGGAATTCAGGGATTGCAAACGGGCAGGCTGCTTTTGGCCCACAGGTGAGTGGTTTGGCTTCAGAGTTTGGAAAGCCCTTGGAAAGAGAGGTCTTAGGACAGGAAAGGCACGGATGCTCTCGTTTGCTTTGGGCATCGTCTCTGTCTGTCAGCTTCACGGGCTGGTTCATTTTGCATCCTGCTGGCAGTCGGGTTTGAAACCCCGGAGCTATGTTTCAGGTAATGGCTGATGAAGCCAGCATGCACTGTTTCATTGAGCTCTTGAAACAAAACTGCAGGGCACAGTTGGTGCAGATTTACAGATCGAGAGAGCCGAAGTACAGAGAGGTTACCTTGCCAGAGTCATTGGATTGGCAGGCCGGCTCTGCGGCCCCCATTCTTAACCACTGTGTTGTATTTCTGTGACCACTTGCAGCTGTGAGGTTCCGTGAAATTCCTTGTAGGAGTGCAGAGTAGAGCAAAGTTTGTTTGTCTTTTACATTCATAATCTTTTAAGTCCTTGTCCTGTCATCTGGGCGGTTGCTCTGTATTCTTGGGTAGTGAACCCTTAGACTCAGTTTCCTCTCAAGGATCCTTTTTCTTTCCCTTTGTTACCTGAAAACTGGGTTTGCCTCTTGGTGGGTTTCAGGCCAAAAGACACAACCAAGCCAAAGAGCAGGAGAAGGAAGGATTTATTACTTGCGGCAAGTAAGGAGGACACCGGGGATCTTTCCCCAAAGCACTGTCTCCCCAACAGCAAAATTGGGGTTAGGGTTAGCTAATGGTACATGCCTATTCGTGAAGTGGCTTGAGCAGAGACTTCAGCATAGAATTGGGGCAAAGTTTGACAGAGTCCAAGCTTTAGTTTATTGAAGTCACGAGGGTCAGAAAAGGTCAGTATCATTCTGTCCCCCACCTGGGTGGGGACCTTTGTCCCTGGGGAACTCAAAGATAGGTATCAGATTATATATCCCTTGAGGAGGAGCTAGGACTGTGTTTTATTGCTCAGCTGTTGTTTCGGGGCTGCTCTTCCTTTGTTTTTGCATTCCCTCACTTCCCTTAATATCGTTAATTACTGAGACCTGTTCAAGGGCAAGCACTGTGGCTAGGCTTTGATCACGGGATGGCTTAGGCCCAAAATGGCTTCCCTTATGTCAAGAAAGCCATGCCTGGTTCTCTTTCTCCAGGGACCCCCCTACCCTATCTGCTTCCACCGTAAAGATGTTTCCAAACGTTTTCTCTTCCTGCGGCCTGCCTCTAGCGCTTAGAGATGATCAAGTGTCCTTGGTGTTCATTTAACTCAATTTAGTTTTTGGACACCTACTAAGTGCTGGCTGTATGCTTGAGATGTCCTTTAGGAGCAAGGCAGGGCATCTAAAGCTCAAGAAGACTTTGTGAAGGAGCTCAGAGGCTGCTAGGAGACAGGTGAGAAAGCAGTGACCACAGCACGGTTGAAGGAAGATGGAACCCATTTAGGGTTCACACAGGAAACCAGACCTTGCAGAGTAGGAGGGAGAGAATTTAATCCCGGGAGTTGGTTACCCCAGTGATAGAGTCGCTGAGAATACAGCTCACCGGGGAGGTGCAGGGAGACAGGCCAGGGGTTTGGATCAGCAGGACAGCACTCCCATACCTCCTCCTCCAGAGGGCAAAGGGTAGAGGTGGTGTTATCAGAGCCCAGGGCAGGGGTCACTCAGGGAGAGGGCTGGAACTTGAGGGGCCTTGAGACAGGAATGCTGCCCAAGGTGGAGAGAACAGGGGAGAAACACCCCAACCCTCCCTCCTTCCACCCTTCCAGCCTCTGGCCTGTACTTCTCATTGGCTCAATCGGCTTGAAGATCTCCGATTTCAGGGAACAGGGAGATGCAGCCTGCAGAGGTTCCCCCTCCCCCGCTGAGCAGGAAGAGGGCAGTCAGCGCAGGGCTCTTGCGCCAGACACACCCAGGACTGGCTCGGGCAGAAATGAAAATGGAATGAGTGGTGTCGGCCCGGGCCTGGGTGGTCGCCGAACCCTTCACAGATGACGGAATGTTGGAGGACTTGTAGGTTTTCATGGCGAAGGGCATTCCAGGGAGGAGGACCCGCAGGGACCAAGGCACAGCAGCCGGAAACGGCAGGCTCCACTCGCAGCATCGCAGGTGGCTCCAAATGGCTGAATTGGTACCCGCGGTCTTGTTCTGTCCCTCTTTCTTCTGCATCAGAAGCCCCTTTCCCAGAGTGCTTTCTCGTGTCCGTGTTCTCATTTATGGCTGAAGTGAGTTCTCCTACGGGGAAGGCCGAGTGGGGAGCTCTGCACCTTGCTCCCTCCTTCACAGAGCACACGTCCTCTCACAGCGCTCAACAGCTGGGGTGCCTCGGCAGCCCGGAAAGCAGTTTACGGCCAATGCCAGTTACATATGGTGCCTGGGACCCTTCCCGCCCCAGGGCTCTGATGAGGCTGCTAAGGCCTTGGGACGAGACAGAGCTGCTCACATTAGTGACTTTTAGTGGCTTGTCTCCTCGCCCCGAACGTCTGGCACTCGATCGTGCTGTTAGAATCCATTTCTCACTTTCCCCTGCTGTGAGATCTGTTTTTATGATGATGGAAGATTTTGTTTAAACTTTTTTTATGATGGAAATTTTCAAGCGTGCACAGAAGTAGAGTGAATGTACAAACCGCTTAGCTTCGCCAGTGATCAACAGATGGTCAGTCTTGAAGTGGTTTCACCCAGAAATGGTTCAGTTTGCATCTCTGATAAGGATTTTATAACCACCACACCATTATCACATTTAAAAGAAATAGTAGTATTTACTGTAGTAAATTTGTGTTTGAAAGGTAAACAGCAGAGGCTTTTCTGGAATTAAATGTGTTATCCTTGCGTCCCCTCTGCTTTAACGCTTTACCCCTGTGCCCTGAGGCATAGATGGAAATCTCTTCCTCACCAGCGTGCTGTCCGAAGGCTCTGGGACCTTTTACCTGCCGCCCTGTTTCTTGGTACGAGTCCCCCAGGCATCCCAGTCATGCTAGATCTGTCTGTCCTCAGGAAAGTATGCGGACTGGCTTCCCAGCCCCCATGGCGCACAGCGGTCTGAGTCTCAGGTCACCACCTTGTGCATGTAGGGCAAGAATCGTGGCGTCTGCAGCTCTGCTGCGAGGAAATCTCCTTTGCAGCCTTCCCTGGAAGCCGGGAAGTGTCTGCTGAGCATCCTGGAGGAATCATGCCATAGCAAGGTGGGCAGGCATCTAGAAAGTCTGGCGCAGTGTTGTGTGTGAAGCCACGCAGGGCTCGAGAGCAGCAGACAGGAAGCTATGGGCAGCGTGTGCAGACGGATGGCTTCTGGACAGGTAGAAAAAGAGCGTCTTTGTGCAGAATCTCCAGCTGTGAAATCTGCAGCTTGTGCAGCATCCCCAGAATGGTTTCAACTCACCTATTTCACTGGAAATCTCACCGCAAGTCTGTGGGGGAGATAGTGGGAACCTCACCTGGGAAACACAGGATCTGGGGCTCAGGTGAAACGCTCAGGGAGGAGTGCTGGTAAATGGGACAGTGGGCTTGCAAGGTAATGACCCGACTCCCAGGCCAGGATGCTTTACACTTGGCTAGCTCTTCAGCAGGAAGGAAAAAAAGGGGT
The DNA here is from genome assembly GCF_002837175.3 of Physeter macrocephalus. Classification (NCBI taxonomy): domain Eukaryota; kingdom Metazoa; phylum Chordata; class Mammalia; order Artiodactyla; family Physeteridae; genus Physeter; species Physeter macrocephalus. The sequence continues at coordinate 29,154 of NW_021145899.1, read as the reverse complement.
CTGGGCCTTCCACACTTAGAAACAGGGAGACTGACTGTAGCTTTGATGGTAATGCGTGAAGGAAAGTGAGGTGACAGGTAGCAAGTGTCCTTTCACTGGAATTTATCCAGATACTTGCCAGACCTCTGCCAGGTGGGGCCAGTCCACGTGGGTAATGAAGCCTCACAGGGGTTGGGGCAGGACGGCTAGGCCTTTGACTGCTGTGAGTCTAGGAAAAGAAACGGTGGGCGGTCCAGCTGTTGAAATGACCTTCAAGGGACGGTCCAGATTATTTGACCTTGCTCTCGTTTGCCTGTGTCAGCTAGTGTTTAAAATGGGCCACTGGCTTGGGGGCTTGGGCCTTTGGTTACTTTTGGAGCCGTTGCTCTCTGTGGGAATAATTTGACCTCTGTAGGCAATAGCCTTTCACCTTTCACTGTGTGGTTCCCAGACTTTGCTCTCCATCTGCATCCCCTGGAGAACTTCAGAAGTCATGATACCTGGTGTCACGTCCTTCAAATTCTGGGGACAGGAGGCAGGCATTAGTTTTTGTTTGTTTTTTTTTTTAAAGGTTCCTAGGTAATACATTTTTGAGTGCATATTAATCTCACCTGAGGCTACAGAAAAACTACTGCCCCTTTAAACTGTTCTTTTGCATTTTTTTCCCATTAGTTATTTTTCCCCAGCTTTATTGAGATATAGGTGACATAAAACATTGTGTAGGTTGGAGGTGTTGGTTTGATAGACTCTTATATTGCAAAATGATTAATTACTACAGCATCAGCTAACCACCTGCATTGCGTCAGTCATGTAATTACCTAAAATGTTCTTTTATTTTTTAATTGCATTTTCTGAATAGCAGAGGCAGCTCATGATATGCTTTCTCCTTCCCTTTTACACAAAAGGTGGTGTAAATGATTCTTTGTTCCGTGCCTCTCCCACTTAATTATATTTTGGAGATTTTTTTGGTAACAGTCCACTGATTGCTTCCTCATTCTTTTTTACAGTTGCATAGTGATCCATTGTATGGCTGGGCGTTACCGTTGGGCCTCTCATTTGTTTTCAGTCTTTGGTCTCACAAACAATGTTACCGTAACCTTGAACATGGATAATTTTGTATGTGGGTGAGTATATCGAAGGGGATACATTGCATTTGTTAACGCTTACCTAGCGCGTATTACGTACTGGCTATTCTTTTAAACCGTTTCCTTCTATTGGCTCATTCCTCACATTAGTCTGTGAGGTAGCCAGTGTTATTACCTCTGTTTTACAGATGAGGAAACTGAGGCTTAGAGAGGCTTGGGTGATTTGCCCAAAGTCAACACCCCAGAGGGTGGCAGAGCCAGAATTCACACCTAGGCAGGCTGATGCCAGAGGACGCCCTTCACTCTGAGATATACTGCCTTTCTGGGTAAATTCCCAGACATGTCATTGTGGGGTCACAGATGCCCTATGCATGTGTAATCTGAATAGATGTTACCACATTGCCCACGATAGGGCTTGTACTGATTTATTTACGCTTCCATGTGCAGGATGTGAGAGAGAGTGTGTGTGGCCTCCTACCACGTTTTTATCAAACTTGGATTTTGCCAGTCTGGTAAGATCAAAAATGTCGAGTTGATGTAGTCTCTTTGCATTTCTCTCAAGGGTATGGGTAAGCATCTTTTCATATGTGTGTGAGAGCATTTGGATTTCCTTTTCTGTCAGTGCCTACCTAGTTCATAGTCTTTCTCATTTGTCTTTTGGGCTGTTGGTCTTTCTCTTACCCATTTTTCTCAGTACTCTCCATATTACAGGGAATTGCCCTTTTTTCTAATTTTGAGTTGCAAAAACGTTTCCCACTTGTCATTTATCTTTTGACTTGGCTTTAGTGTTTTTTTGTTTTTAAAGCCACAGTGAAATTTCGGTATGCTTTCTTAATGCCATTTATGATCTACAGGAATTACTGTTATGATAAAACTGGGTATTTACACTTTTGAAAAAAAATGTAGGACAGACTTCTGTTGCAATTTTGTTTCAATGGTAAACAATGCATTTAAGAGAGATTCAGAAGAAATCATAGAAGTGAAAATGCTAGATACTCTTTGAAGTTGCATTAAACTCCTTGAATTCATAGCTGAATAATAGAGGCACATCTCCTGGTGTCTTTCCCCCTCATCTTTCTCTGCAGTATCACTTTATATTTCATATAAGATCTTGAATTAGGATAAATCCCCTCCTGTGAGGAACTGATCTATTCCTGAATTATGTGCATTTTGGATATTATTACTGTAGCCTTTTCCGCTCTCCAGAACCTTCTTAAATGGCCTTCCATTTAATTGGCATTATTTCTCTCTCCTGGTCAGTTTCAGAGTGTTTATCTGGTGGTTTTATTTTACTCTGCAGTATTTTCCATTTCCCCTGCTTAAAGAAAGGTTTGAAGCTCTGGACGTTAAATTTAATTATCTTCCATATTGACCAATTAACCAGTCATCTTTGTTCATCTCACAAATATTTCTGAGGATATTGTGTGTGCCAGCTGCTGTGCTAGGGTTTAGGGGACAGTCCCTGCATCTCAGAGCTTATATTCTAAGGGGGCGATGGTGGGGGGTGGGTAGGAGGGAATAGACATCAGACAACTGATTTCAAGTTACAGAATTAAAATTGTGATAGATGCTTTGAAAGATACGCATGTGGTTCTCAGAGGATATGATGGGGGAACTGAACTAGTCTGGGGCAGCCCGAGAGAGCTCCCCAGAGACGCCATGTAGGCTGCCATCATCTGAAAGATGAGTAAAAGTTAGCTACGCAGAGGATTGGTAAAAGACTTTCTGGGCCAAGATAACAGGCCATGCAAAAATCCTGAAAGCAACAGAAGCATGGCAAGTTTGAGGAACTGAAAGATGTGGCCAGAGTACGATCTGGATGTGGCCTGAGGAAGGATCTGGAAGTAGGTGGGGCCCGTTTTGACAGGGGTGGTAGTCTTATCTTCTGACGCTACTGAGTATCCCTTTGCATAAACCTTGAACCCTTAGTGAAATCTGTAAGATGTCCATTTGAAGGGAAGAGACCTACTTGTTAGCTTTGATCTGGCTGTCTTCAAATTTCTGAGCTGAGAATACCTTAAATGTTTCTTATTGCTAGTCTGATGTTCACTTTTACAGAGTACAGACTAGGGAAATCAAATGACACGAGTCCACGCTCTTAGCCAGTGTCAGAACTTGAACCTTGGTCTCCCGGTTTGTAGGCGGTGTTCTTTGTACTCTGCACTTCCTCTCCCCTCAGAGAATATGTGTTCTAAAAATGGAAGTGTCTATTTTTTTTTTTTTTTTTTTGCGGTACGGGGGCCTCTCACTGTCGTGGATGCTCCGGACGCGCAGGCTCAGCGGCCATGGCTCATGGGTCCAGCCGCTCCGCGGCACGTGGTATCTTCCCGGACCGGGGCACGAACCCATGTCCCCTGCATCGGCAGGCGGACTCTCAACCACTGTGCCACCAAGGAAGCCCGGAAGTGTCTTTTGATGTGTAGTTTTTCCCTGATTTGTATGAGAACTCTTACGAAGGTATAAAAATTAAGTCATTTAAGACTTTTGTTGAGTAACATTTATTAAAAACACCACACAGGGAATTCTCTGGCGGTCCAATGGTTAGGACGCAGCACTTTCACTGCTGAGGGCCTGGGTTTGATCCCTGGTCGGGGAAATAAGATCCCACAAGCCGCATGGTGCAGCCAAAAAAAACAAAAAGAAAACAAAACAACCCCCCCCACACACACCCCATACAAAAGGGAAGAGAATGCCTTCTAGAAGGTGGGATCTGTTGAGACCACTTCCGTGCCTCAATCCTACAGCTTCTGTACACCCTTTAGTATCTAGAGCATCTAATTCAAGGAGCAATGCTGGCATATATGTCTTTTAAATTAGGAATAGGTGTTTATTCCAGTGTCTGTGCCAATCTAGAACATTCTTCAGATGAATAAATTTGGCCGGCAAAAGTGGCATTTAAATCCATCCCTTTATAGTTTTTCTTTAGGATGTGTTTTTCCAATAGTCTTCCTGTTTCAAAACCCATATGTGGCAAAAAAGATTTACTGCTTGTTACGCAAACCTCCACTTGGCTGGAGGATTGACGAAGGAATAAAGATGGGAGGACTGTTGATATATAGTAAATGTGTCCAAAAATGGGTTTCTCCCTTCCTCGCCCTTGGTTCACACTTTATTCTGTGCCCGTTTGAAGTTGAAAGATGAGTAGCCCGCTCTGGGCTTCCTTTGTACAAGGGAAGAAAAAAAGGGAAGTGGTCGAGGGTTTGTTCTTTCTACATCTGTTAGGGTCTTAGATCCTTAGGTGGTGGAGGGCTCTGCCCTGTCCTCAGTGAGATTTCTTGGCATCTTACTAATGTGTTGAGGAGTCCTGCAACCTGTATCTCAGTGAGTCAAAGCCTCGAGACCTTCCCTTATTGGAGCCTGTACATTTCTGTGCTGTGCTTGTCTCTCTAATGTCTCCGGTACACATTTCAGATCTTGGCTGCTTATGTGAGCGATGGAAAGGAAACCTGGAAGAAAAGGTGGATTCAGTGGTATGACCAATGAGGTGGGCCAGAGGGGAGGTTAAAGTGAGTGGGAAGGAACAATTAACCTTAGGGTCTTAGATAGGCAGGGGTCAGATGTAGGAAGGTTCCCTCCTGCCTGGATCAGCTGCCTGGGGAGGGGAGTGGAGAAGAATCAGTTTACTTAGGGGGTGGTCTGGTCAGCAGAGGGCACCAGGAACCTGAACAGGGCTTGCTCAGCAAGGTGGTAAGGTAGAGAGCTGTTCTTCTGTGTTTCCTGCCCAAGCTTGTCACATCTCTGCTTACTGGTGGGTTTCAGTCTATAGATGAAGATAGTCAGGAAAGTTCTACTGGCATTTTCCCGTTTTGTGTTCTGTGTTCTTTCTTAACCCCCTTCCATCATTTAATGTTATTAACTGTTCATGTTTTGTCCCCAGCGCTGAGCCCTCTACTGCTATTTACTTTGCAGAGATCATCTGAGACTCCTCTTTCACAGATAAAAAATGCATAGGCTCCATGTTAAAACTGAAAAAGCAAATAGTTTTATATTTTTAGGAAAGGTAGGTTTAAAAAATTACGTAATTGGTGCCTTTGGAATTCAAGCCACACAAATATGAAAGTTAAGTCTCTCTTGTCCTGGACCCTGGTTTGTCCTTATAGCCATAACCGCTGTCAGTAGTTTCTTAGGCAGTTTCTTAAGGGTTTTTTCTGGATATATTTTATGCAGATGCACGTGTGGGGCCTCTGTTGTCCCCCTTAAAACATACACAGAAATGGGAGCTCATTGTACATGCTGTTCTGGCTCTTGCTTTTTTCACTTAGCAGCGTATGTCATGAGTTCATTCCTGTCGGGCCTAGAGCTGCCTCATTCTATAAAGTGCCTCCTATAAAGTACTTCATGAAATGGGATTCCATGAAATGGGAGCTCTCTATTTTTGTAACTCTTTCTCTATTAATTGTTTCCAGTCTTTTGCTTTTTACAGACAAAGCCAAAATAAACATTCGTTTTTTGTTTTTGACACCTGCAGCAACTATTTATTTATTTGGCCACAGTGCACAGCTTGTGGGATCTTAGTTCCCCAACCAGGGATTAAACCCGGGTCCACAGCAGTGAAAGCCCTGGTCTTAACCACTGGACCGCCCGGAAGTTCCCTACAGTAAACATTCTTTTTTTTCTTTTTTTTGCGGTGTGCGGGCCTCTCACTGCTGTGGCCTCTCCCGCCGCGGAGCACAGGCTCCAGATGTGCAGGCTCGCAGCAGCCACAGCTCACGGGCCCAGCCGCTCCGCGGCATGTGGGATCTTCCCGGACCGGGACACGAACCCGTGTCCCCTGCATTGGCAGTTGGACTCTCAACCACTGCGCCACCAGGGAAGCCCAGTAAACATTCTTTAAAAAAAAATTTAGCATAAATCTTAGTGATAGTTGGTGAGTATTATCTATGGGATAAATATCTAAGAGTGGAATTACGGGTTTCAAAGTATATGTGTTGTTAATGTTCTTGTTTATATTCACTTGGGCAGTATTGAGTCATGTTTTGCTTATTGTCATCTCTCTCTGCACTTGTAATCCTTTCTTCTTTTTACTCTCTTGTCTGTTTCGGCCTTTTCTTTATCCCTTAGGTGGAAATGTCTTTTTTTCTTTATCGAGTTTTGGAGAGATTGGTTTTCCTTAGAAATAACTGCCATGTTGTTTACCCTCCTCCCTGCCACTGAACTTAGTCAACTTTCTTAGCTTTGAAAACTCCTTTTGTCTGCATATTGATAACTTAGAAGTCAGTGAGAGAACAAAGATACATGGCTTTTATGACCAAACTCTCCTTTTACTAAGAATCTGAATTGGTTGATGTTGGGAGTTCAAAACTGTTTTTGGAGTACCAGTAAGACCTGTCACTAGCATGGCCCACTCCCTCAGGTGACAGAAGGAGGTGATGGTCTTTGTAAGATGCTAGAAAGTGTTAGGAAATTTGTTTGGAGTTTGGGGCTCTCCGTTGAGGGTTTTGAACTCTGACAACAACACATTAAACTTTACCTGGTGTGCGCTGTGTACAAAGTTCAGTTTCGTAAAACAGGTTCTATCCTGATCTCCATCAGTTCACTAACATGATAGGAATCTTAGCCCCATGTTCTCAAAGATATTTTAGGGAGTTTTAGAGTAAAATGGATTTCCTTATTAAGTACATAATCAATTGAATTCACTCCAATTATGTAAGTTGAACTGATAAAAGGAACACAAGCTTTTAACATTATGGTTCAGTTGGACAGGATATATAATTTGAGCAACGTTGCAATAAAACTTACTAATTAGTTAATGATAGTTTTCCTGTCATTGACTCGTGCTTACATGGGTTCAGTTGATAGAATAGGAAAGTACAAAGAGAAGGAAAAGGACAGCCTGGATTTCTAAATACAGAGCTGCGCCAGGTGGTGGCTCCCATGAAAGGTACTAGCACAGCTTCTGGTGTCACTTGTGACAGCTGGGTCATTGGCTACCTCTGAGTGTGTCTTAGTTTTTGAACCTTTCATCCTTTGCAAGGTGTTGATACCATCCTCTCACTTGGAAGTCACAAAAGGGCGCGTTCATTTCCCTTCCCAGTTTCCGGTCCTCCAACTTCACTGTCCTGTTTCCTTCATTGCTAAACTTTAGTCTTTTGCAGAACTGATGTGTTTTGCAGAGCTGGAGAGACACGTGGTGTTTGAACTCAAAGACTAGGATCCTGAAGGCATCGCTAGTACAGAGAAATGGAGAGAGAAAGAGTGCCGTGGGCAGCGAACCCAGCTGATACTAACTTGAGATGACCCTTCAGAATCCCTGTTACTCACTGTACTTTGGGGGTAACAGTATATCCCTTTTTTTTTTTTTTCCTACTGAGTTTAATATTTTTTTTCACTTAAAATGTAGACAGATCAGGGAATTGATTCCCTAGCGGTCCAGTGGTTAAGACTTGGTGCTTTCACTGCTGTGGGCCCAGGTTCAGTCTCTGGTCGGGGAGCTAAGATCCCAGAAGCTGTGTGGTGCAGTGCGGCCAAAAAAAAAAAGAACGTAGACAGATCAGTACAGCGAAGACCCTTATACTTCTCACCTAAACTCACCAATTTTAACATCATTCGATTCCATCACGTACATCTCTCCCTTCCTCTCTCTGTCTCTGTCTCCTTTTGCCCAACCCTCTGAAAGTCAGTTTCAAATCTCAGGCCACTTCATTCCTAAGTACTCAGTGTGCGTCTCCCAGGAGCGGGACATGAGAGTGAGAATATTTTTGAGGCTGCCATCCACCCTCTCACACAGTGTCCCCATTATGGGGACTCAGAGAAGAAATTGTTTTCTTAGGTCTTAATACCAAGTAAAGCTCCTCAGCTTTTGGGCAACACAAGCTGCTAGGCTGCTAGGACACTCAGAACTAGATTTTCAAAATGCATAGGACCTGTTGATTAGCATCTCTGTAACTTTTAGCTTTATTTGGCTATTAGACTTTTTTCGCCCTGTGACCTTTCATACGTCTTTCCCTTTTAAAATCTTACATATTTATGCAGAGAACCCCCATGAACTTGAGAATGAATTGATGTATAAAAATTAACTCGGGAATTCCCTGGCGGTCCAGGGGTTAGGACTCAGAGCTTTCACCGCCGAGGAACCGGGTTCAATCCCTGGTTGGGGAGCTAAGGTCCTGCAAGCCACACAGTGAGGCCCCCCCCAAAATTAGCTCAAAGTGAATCTGAAATTGCAGTATGCCCTCAGCTGACCCTTCACAGAGGGACAGGTCATCATTATCCAGCCCCTTCATGCTCCTTCTGGGTCATCAGGACAAAGCAGGTGGAATTTCCCCCACCTAAAGTCCCACTACTTTCTTTTTTCTTTTGAATATACTGCCTCGATGCTCATCTTAAGTCTTACAGGACGTGTCACACTCCAGTGCACGCCCGCCTCTCAGAGAAATCCCCAGGTCTCACGGTCTCCTTAGGAGAGCTCTGCCCACTCAGACCTTGGGTGACTTCGGTACCATCGGCCCCTGACACTGGTGGGAAGTGAGCACCCTTTTGGTGGTTACATCTGTGAGAACAACGTGAAGACAGTGGGAAGGGTCTGGCTTGAATGGTACAGACAGTGCTGTGGGGTTCTGAGAAAGGATGGGTATTACCTCAATTAGTAGAGGACGTGGAGGTGGTCAGAAGGCACCGGTGGCTGGAGGAGCCTGGTGAGACCTGCTGAACAGGACTAGAAGCCCAGGTCGGGGGAGGAGGAGCTAAAGGGAGTGCGGATGGGGTCAGACGTCAGTCTGCTCTGTGCCATCTCCTCGGATCATGCCAGAGATGACCACTCCTCCCCAAGGGGTAGGGAGTGGACCCTGGGTGCAGACTGGGTGTCGGGATATCCAGTTGGTGGAATCACCATGTTCTGAGCACCAGGCTATGTACAAGTGTTGTCTCATGTAGCCCTCAGAGGAACCCTGTGAACTTTAAGCACTTCTCCTCATTTACCGATGGAAAAGGTCAGGCTCGGAGAGTTTTAAGAAACTGGCCTTAAATGTGGACCTGTGTTACCTCCAGATTCTCAGTTAACTGGAGGCTGCTCTGTGCCATGCTGCTACTTCATCTCCCCCCCCTTCCCCTTTAAAAAAATATATTCATTTATCTGGCTGTGCCGGGTCTTAGTTGCAGCACGTGGGATCTTCGTTGCAGCATGAGGGATCTTTTTTAGTTGTGACATGCGGACTTCTTAGTTGCGGCATGTGGACTGTTAGTTGTGGCATGCAGGATCTAGTTCCCCGACCAGGGAACAAACCCGGGCCCCCTGCAATGGGAGTCTTAACCGCTGGACCACCAGGGAAGTCCCCCCTGCCTATTTTTTAAACTTATTTTGAAGTATAACTTAAATAATTTACGTATATGCTAAACATATGGCTGGATGAATTTTCACAGATTGAAGGCACTTGTATAACTTGCACCTGATCAAGATACAGGAGAAACACCCTGGACCCTGCTTTCCTCCCTTCAGTCATTGTCACTCCGAGAGTTACCACTGGCCTGAGTTTGAACTCCATCTAACTGGAATCTTACAGTATATATTCTTTAGTATTTGACTTTCTCCCAACATTATGTCTGTGAAGATCCATCCATGTTGTGGCTCTCTTCCTTTTTGAGATTGGGTCTTGGGACTTAGAGTATCTAGAAAAACCATTTATACTCCAGGGCTATAAAATTCCCTTAGTATATAGTTAGAATTTTCAAAACTTGTAAATTTGGAAAATATAGTCAATTAGGTGTCATCACAGTTTGCTGTCCTTTGCACTTTAGAAGAAAAAGCTTTCTGGATCTTCAGGGTCCTTGGTGTAAAGGATTCCCCGTATATTCAGGGAAATGCCTTTTGGTATTTTGAAAAGAACGAAGTAAAACTCTTGATGCATTCAGGGCCTCCGTCAGAGACATTTTCTCTTACAGAGCGCATGTACTTTTATGCAATAGCTAGGATCCTGAAAAGTTTGTTTGTAAATGAAATAAAATTTGTTTTTATCAAACAGTAAGCATATGTGGGATCTTCATGGGAGAAGAAATTAGAAATCTGCAAAGTGAAGGTTGTGCCTGTTTACAAAAGACCACCAGGAACACACCTGTCACTGAACAAACTGAGTATATTCCTCACTGCAGTGAAGAACACTGGCTGGAGTAAGAGTGGGTAGAAAGCATATCTACTCTAGGATCTGGGCTTGGGTTGTCGCATCTTGGGAGGGTCTGCAAAAGCACAGGTTCCTTCTAGATTGATGTTTCCAAAAAGCGGGGGCAGTCCTCTGATTGGGTATCTCAATAAATAAATCGTATCTAGAGCGAGGGCAGAGTAGAGTCAGATGAAAGCTGTAACTGGTTAATTGGTAAAGAAGCAGCAGTCACTGATTGTAGCCAAGAGAGGGGATGTTAGGTATTTTGTGGGTTTCACAGTGATCTTGTTTAGTTTCATTTTGTCGTGGTCTCAGAGTGACCTTGTTTGACGTGGATGTTCTGTGAGATTGTTTATGTCCTACGGGAGAACATCACGGCTTAGCTGTGTCGCATCGGTTGGTAATGTTGAGCTTTAGCTGTGAGCCTCCTGGATATCAGGGGCTGCTGCTGTTTGTTTTGTTTTGTTTTTCCTTCCTTTCTCAAGGAAAACTTCCAGGCTTTTGTTTCCCATAAATCTACACCTTATAATATGAGTGTTCTTAAAATAGGATTGACCTTTAGTAGATACCTATGCCTTAAGATACTAAATAAGAATTCCAAACAGAAAGTGTATTTAGAACATGACCCTTTAGATCCTTGTTTCCAGGCTTCTTAAGTGACTGGGTTGCCCTGTGTGTACTGGTTTTTAGTGGTTTTAGGTAATCCTTGTGAAGTCACATGGGCCTTTGGCAATTGCTCATTCACACCAGACCCTTCTCTCCTTACCTGTTGAGTGAGGGTAATTATAACAGTGACCCCAATTTTTTTTAAAACATAAATTTATTTATTTATTTTTGGCTGTGTTGGGTCTTC
>NW_021145899.1:16015-18000 GCF_002837175.3 Physeter macrocephalus | reverse complement strand
GTGCGCGAGCTTCTCATTGCAGTGGCTTCTCTTGTTGCGGAGCACGGGCTCTAGGCACGCAGGCTTCAGTAGTTGTGGCATGCGGGCTCAGTAGTTGTGGCTCACGGGCTCCAGAGCGCAGGCTCAGTAGCTGTGGCGCATGGGCTCAGCTGCTCCGCGGCGTGTGGGATCTTCCCAGACCAGGGCTTGAACCCATGTCCCCTGCATTGGCAGGCGGATTCTTAACCACTGCGCCCCCAGGGAAGCCTGGTGACCCAGATTTTTTAATGGCCTCTTGTGATCTGATGGTTTGATCTCAGGATGACATGATACCCGCTCATTCATATCGTACTTGCTTCCAAAAGGGATTCAAGGTGGACAAGGTGATATGCATTCCCCTTTGAGCAGTCCAACTCATCTTTTACCTTTTTTTTTCTTTCCTTTCCCTCATGGCCTGGCCTAAAGGAGCAGTCACAGTTGTGAGACAACTCTTTGCCCACAAAGAAAAAAATGTTTCTGAAGGCAGCAGGGTGTGGGGAGTGGTTCTTCACCTAAGGAAGCTACATCTAAGGATGCCCCATGGAGGTGCTGAAATACCTCTTGACTGCGTTAAAATCTTTTTCATAATTTTTTTTTTTTTTACTTTTTGAAAATTGAGGTGTATTTGTTGTACAGAATTATATATTTCAGTTGTACAGCATAGTGGGTCACAATTTTTACAGGTTATATATACTCCATTTTATTTATTTATTTATTTTTAAAATTTTATTTATTTTTTTTATACTCCGTTTTTAGCTATTATAAAATATTGGCTGTATTCCCTGTGCTGTGTCATATATCCTTGTAGCTTATTTATTGTATACATTGTAGTTTGTGTCTCTTACTCCCCTGCCCTAACTTGGCCCTCCCTCTACCCTGCCCCCCACTAGTAACCGCTAGTTTGTTCTCTGTATGTGTCCTCATTGCCTTCTAAAGTAGGGTGTGATCAGAGGGCTCGCATTGGGCTGGCCCAAAAGTTCATTCGGGTTTTTCTGTAAGATGTTATGGAAAATCCCGAACGGACTTTTGGGCCAACTCAGTACTTTGGTGAGCCCTGCATTCTGGTTGCTTATGAAGAGTTAGGAGCTTGTGTGTCACATGCGGGTCACCTTAGACTCCTGCCCTTTTCACAGGGGCCAGGGATGGGGCTTGATCACATGCTTTTCTTATTTTCTTGTCTGACAGAGCATTTAACCTTCTGATTTCTGGCCCCTCCTTTTTGTGGCTTGAATGCTTGTAAATGTAGCCTCATTTGTGAGCTGCAGCTGTGTATGAATTTTCATCCGGTTTCGTGGACTGGGAAACTGGCTAGTGAGAGTGGTGTTTTACCTTGCATCATCCAGCCTGATGATATTTAAGAAAAGGAGGGGGAAAGGATGAAGAGAGGAGGGTTTGGAGCAATTGAATAAGAGCTTCAAGCCAATGCAAGGAGGTGACAGAAGCAAGAGAGGAGCTAGAAAGTAGATATTTCGGGGGTTGTGTAGCACTTTTTGTGCATGTTTCGATGTACTGTCTAATTTTATTTTTGTCTAAATCTATGGCTACTTATCCCATTGAAATACCTTGAAATGGCATCTAAATTCATAAATACCCAGCTTTAGTTACGTACACTGTTTTCTGATTTTTTAATCTCTGTATTCCTGTGTGAATAACTCTATTTTGATTATTATAACCGTATAGTACTTTTTACTCTGCCCTGCGGCCAGTTCTGACACATTGTTTTCAGTATTGTCCCGGCTGTGATGACTTCCCCCTCCGTGTCTCAGCCCTTAAGTCCTGTGGACGTTTTAGTTTGGGGAGAATTAACATCTTAAAAAATCTCCTGTTTATCCATTGATTGAGGTTCGTATTTCTTTATTTTAACCCTCTAGTGAGGCTTTTTTTTTTTTTTTGCGGTACGCGGGCCTCTCACTGCCGTGGCCTCTCCCGTTGCGGAGCACAGGCTCCGGACGCGCAGGCTCAGCGGC
>NW_021145899.1:0-15833 GCF_002837175.3 Physeter macrocephalus | reverse complement strand
CGCGCAGGCTCAGCCGCCATGGCTCACGGGCCCAGCCGCGCCGCGGCATGTGGGATCTTCCCGGACCGGGGCACGAACCCGTGTCCCCTGCATCGGCAGGCAGATTCTCAACCACTGCGCCACCAGGGAAGCCTTCTAGTGAGGCTTTTAAAACTACTCTCCTTCATGTAGGTTTTGTGGGCTCTCTATCTTTTTTTCTTGTATCTTGTTCTTGCCGTTATGAATAGGAATTTCTGTTTTACTTTCTCATATTTAGGCGTGATTATTGTGTGTGTGTTTTTAATATGTTGCTTGGCTTCTCGTTATGTTGCTCAACACTTATTGGTTGGTTCCCTTAGACTTTCTAGGTGGGTGACATCTGGAATGACAGATTTGTGTTCCCTCCTTTCTAGCATCTTCTAATCCCTTACCGTTGAATCAGGTCATACGCTTAATTTAACATGTTCAGCTATTTATACCTAGTAAACAGAAGAGAGTACTAATTTAAACAGTGTTGGCCCCTCTCTCTTATTCCTTGAGCATTTGTAGGCCCTGGGTCCGTCTCTCCTTGCCTTGGTTGGCTGCTCATGTTTCCTTGTACCTTTCCACTGGTGCATGTGTTTTTTTGTTTTCGGTTTTTTGTTTTAAAGCAGAACAGGATGCCCTATCCCAGCCATATCATAATCAAAGGAAAACTGACTTTATGCCATTTCCCACTTACAAGCTGACCTTGAAAGCTAACCCAAACATAAGAAGCCCCTCCACCATAGTTCCTGTTGATTGCATTAAGATGTTCTGTATGGCGTTGAATAATATTGATGATAGTAGGTGTCCTTCTCTTGTTCCCAACTTTAATGGGAATGCTTCTAGAGCTTTATTCATAAATATGTTGTCTGACGAAAGCATTTGGTAGAAGCCTGGACATAGGGTTTTGCTTTGATTTGTTTGCCATCACGAGTGAGCAGAGTTTTTGGCAAATGTTTTGCATCTGTTAATATCTTAAAAATCTTAATGTAATGAAATACAATAATACATCATCTCATGCTGAACTATCCACTTATTCTTGAGATCAGCCTTCCTAGGTAATATTTTTAATTTTAATACATTGCTGCATTCATATTCATTCCGCTGATATTTTAGTCAAGATTTCTGTACATATATTATGCAAAAGTGGCCTTTGGCTTTTTTGTTGTACAGGTTTGGAAGCATGGTCACTTTTGGGTAGCTTTCCTTGATTTATTTATTTTTTAAAATATTTATATAACATGGCAGTTATCTTTATCTTAAAAATTTGGTGGAACTTACTGTAAAAAAACAAACTTCTGGCATCGTATCTTTTCTAGATAGGGAAGGCTTTCAAAAATGTCAGAAGCTTTCGTGGTAGGAGAATAGTGGTGGCGAGTAACCTATTCAGTGAGGCAGCTGGGCATGTCACACATCAGTGATGATGCTTTTTAAAAAATGACAGGGGGCTTCCCTGGTGGCGCAGTGGTTGAGAGTCTGCCTGCCGATGCAGGGGACACGGGTTCGTGCCCCGGTCCGGGAGGATCCCACATGCCGCGGAGCGGCTGGGCCCGTGAGCCATGGCCGCTGAGTCTGTGCGTCCGGAGCCTGTGCTCCGCAGCGGGAGAGGCCACAACAGTGAGAGACCCGCGTACCGCAAAAAAAAAAAAAAAAAAAAAAAAAGACAGGTGTGTCCACACATTCTCGTCTGTGTGCATGTATGTTGCTCACACACATGGCTTGACATTGTGAAATTGCTCCTCAAGGCTTTTTAGCAACCACTATTTTTTCATGATTGCAGAACTTACTTTAGTGTTTTGGTATGAGTAAATAGTACCAAATTATATCCACATATCAGTGTTCTTTGCATAATTATCAGACACATTCAGAATGCCATTTGGCAGGTCTGGAGCGGTCAGCGCTTTTGGTTTGGTCAGTTTCAGCCAGTTCAGTGCCTATGTAGGTCTTAAAATATCAAATTGCATATAGGGTTTCTGCCCTCACATGATCTATGTGTTCCTGAAAAATGTTGCATTCTGCAAAATCACACACGACAAATATCAGGGCTTGAGGGAACACCCGTGTTGAGGCAGACCACTCACTGCGTGATGTTGTAACTGGAGAACTAACCGAATGGTTTTTGGTAACTTGGGAAGTACAGCTTGGACTTGTGGAGTCGTTTTCAATAGATCAGCAACTTTCAAGTGAGCTGCCAATGCTTGATGTTCCCACTGTGTGCTCAGACAGAAAGATAAAAAAGTTCTTTTGTCCTTGAAGTTCACCTGGACAAGAATCTTTGAACTTCCGTGGTTTACTAACCTCTGGCATGTTCTTCGTCACCCCTTATAAAGAGTTTGTCCATCCCTGGCCTTCCCTGGTTCAGTCATGAAGGAAGCTGTCACAGTCATCCTAGATGAGCAGATCTCTGCCAGATTTTAAGTTTTTTTTTTTTCTGGAAGGTAAATAATTATCTCTTGCAGAAACTTTGAAAAACAGGTTCACTGTACAAAGACTGTGTCATCAGTGCCATCCCTCAAAACCCCCTCGTTTGCTCTGGTTTGTGTGCTTCTGTCATTTCTAACGCATCCGAGGGTTGGTGTGGATCTTTCCAGCAAGCAGAATTGGGATCGTGTTGTTCATCCTACCCTCTTCTTTTCCTATTGAATGCATGTGACAATCGTTGCTTGTTCTTAATTATGGCAGCATAATTATTCCATCGTTAGAATAAACATTTATCGGTGCCTGCTTCCGCAGCAACGAATTACACACATGTAGTGGCTTGGGGCAACATAAATGTATTATCTTACAGTTCTGTAGAAGTCCAGCACAGGTCTCCCTGAGCTGAAGTCAAGGCGCGGCAGGGCCGCCTTACATTCTGGATGCTCGAGAGGAAAATCCATTTCTTTGCCTCGTCCATCTTGTAGAGGCTGCCTTCTCTTCTTTGGCTGGTGGTCCCTCCTCTGTCTTCCAAGCCAGCTATGGCAGAACAAGTCCCTCTCACTTGGCCTCACTCTGACCTCCTCTCCGCCTCTAGTTACCGTTTAAAGGACCCCTGTGAGTACATGAACTCATCCAGATATTCCAGGATAATCTTATTTTAAGGTCAGTTGATCAGCAAGCTGAATTCCATCTCTTCCCTTAATTCCCCTTTGCCATGTAAGTTCTATACTCGCAGGCTCTCGGCTTTAGGATGTCAGGATCTTTGGGGCAGGATGGGGGGGGCATTGTTCTACCCATGCTTATCTCCTGGTTGATGAATTAATTGGTTGTTTGCATTAGTGTGGATGACGGTTCAGTGAACACCTTCATACGTTGATCTCTGTGGATCTCTGGTTAATCCATGGACCACCTTTCTGTACATGGAATATTTCAAAGTGATCATTTTCATATGCTTGACAGAAAAAAAAATGATCAAAGTACTGAAACTCCAGTCTTGGTTGGGTAGGAGAACAGGAGGCAAGCTTAGTGCCAAAGAGAAATTTTCAGAACTCGGAGGAGATCATTTTGTCCCTCTGTTGCATCCCAGTTAGAGTGTATGGTTGTTACTCATTAGAGCCTTATTATATTCCCTGTGCCTTCTGATGTATGTCACATGCGTTTCTTTGGCATCTGTTTGCTGGATAAACGAGTAAGGAAGTTACGTACACATGCACGCATACACGCTTCACCATTAAACTCCTTCTTTCACTCTGGTTCTTTTCCAGTATTAAATCTTAGTAGATAATCGGTCTGAATTACTAGCCA
This sequence comes from Physeter macrocephalus, assembly GCF_002837175.3. Lineage (NCBI taxonomy): Eukaryota > Metazoa > Chordata > Mammalia > Artiodactyla > Physeteridae > Physeter > Physeter macrocephalus. The sequence goes on along the minus strand of NW_021145899.1, from coordinate 12,107 downwards.
TGGTTAATTTTGCAGCATTTTGGATGTTGACAGCTGTTCTGTGATTAAATGTAATACTGCCTGGACATCACTGAAATGGGGGACATCGATTCTCACATCGAGCATTTAAGATGTACTTGGATAGTTTTAACTGCTCTGTCTTGCTAATTTTTTTTGTTTATTTTATTTTTTACTTTTGACTGTGTTGGGGGCTTCCTCTAGTTGCAGCGAGTGGGGGCTACTTTTCGTTGCAGTGCGTGGGCTTCTCATTGGGTGGCCTCTCTTGTTGCAGAGCATGGGCTCTAGGCGCGCGTGCTTCAGTAGTTGCGGCACTCAGGCTCGGTAGTTGTGGTTCCCAGGCTCTAGAGCCCAGGCTCAGTAGTTGTGGTGCACCAGCTCAGTTGCTCCATGGCATGTGGGATCTTCCCGGACCAGGGTTCGAACCTGTGTCCCTTGCATTGGCAGGCAGATTCCTAACCGCCGTGCCACCAGGGAAGATCCCCGTCTTGCTAATTTTAAAGGCTAAGTATGTGTCCTGTGTTCTCTGTCTTCCTCCTTCCTTCCTTTTTCTTTTTTAATATGAAAAGTTTATTATAAAATCTTCACAGATTTATATAAATACCAGTTGCCAGAAAGAGTGAATGAAACCGAGAGTTACTTTGGAATAAGCAGAATCAGATGACGCTTGAAATGACTGTTCTGCAGTCCCTTATCCATGGGGCCAGATATGTTTGAGAATTAAGGGTTTTGGGTGGGGGGATGGGGGTGTATGCATCTCCCAGGGCTTCCATAACAAAGCACCGCAAGCTTGGTGGCTTAAAACAGCAGAAATTTACTCTCTCACAGTTCTGGAGGCTAAAGGTCTGAAATCAAGGCGTTGGCAGGGCCGTGCTCACCGGGAAGCCTTGAGGGGAGGATCCTTCCTTGCCTCTGCCAGCTTCTGGCAGTTCCAGGCGTTCCTGGGCTTGCAGCTGCAGCGTTTCAGTCTCTGCCTCTGCCTCTGCGGTCACATGGCATTGTCCCTGTGTGTCTGTTTCCCTTTCTTATAAGGACACCAGTCCTATTGGATTAGGGCCCATCCTAATGACCTCATCTTAATTTGATTTGCATCTGCAGAGGCCCTACTTCCAAACAAGGCCACATCCACGGGTACTGCTGGGGTTAGGATTTCAACATATCTTTTGATGGGGGAGACACACACATTTGAACCCATAGCCGGGTGGGGTGTGGGAAGGTCGCACTGAGCACGTGCAGTACATGTGCTGGATTGGAGCAGCAGCCCATCGTCAGACGCACAGGCAGCCACCCTTAGGCTGGTACTAAAGCTGCAAACAGCCTGAGGTCCTTTCAGATCAGGCTTTGCCACCACACGAATGCAGGCCAGGCTGGTTGGCTTCCCGCCAGATGGCTGTAGCTTTCGGTTTTCAGAATCTCTTGGATTTGGAGTTATGTTTAAAGGATTGAGGACCTGTGCTAGCTAGGTTTTCACCTTGATTCCTAACAGCCGGTCAGTGAGCTTTCTTGGCAGTTCTGTCAGGGGAGAATTGCTGCACATGTACTATCTAATGTTGCTGTCTTCTTCTTTTTCCTTTTCCCCTATCTAAGGCAGTTAGTTCCTCAGCCCTGGGTATCAAGGAGCTGATGTAGTTTGACCCCCATATCCTCGTGTCCAACCAGAATGGAAACTTTGTTCTGAAAGTTAAACCCTTGCTCGAGGTTAAAACTCCTCTCCCTCCTCCCTGAGCATCTCCAGACACCAACAACCCCCAAGTCACAAAGCCAGTCTTCTGTTTAACCAAAGCATTGTGCCTTTCCCCTCTTCAAAGGGGTTGGTGTCCACAGAAAGTCAGCATAGAAGCCAAACCCCTAGACACCTTGGAAAGAGCAAGTGGAGGGTGAGTGGAAAGTCGACTGGCTACCATCTCCTCGCCTGCAACTGCACAGAAAACAGACTCAGCTTTGTAGCTGCCAAAGTAGGAAGCGGTTTGCTTACATCCCCACATCTAAACTGCATACAGAAACCTGCTGGAAGGAGTATCCAGCCAGAACAGTATTAGACATTGTTGAAGCATGTTCATTGTAACAGTCCTTATGGCAGAAGTATTGGAAGCATCTGGGATATCAGGGAGATAGGACATTCGTGACATTAAAAATTATTAGAGGAACATTTAGTCACAGAGAATTCTTATAATAAGTGAGGTGAAGGGATACAGTTTACCTGTAATGGGAACCAATTTTGTCAAATATGTAAACATAGGGTCTAGTAAGCATGGATAAGAATGTTAGCAGTGGTTTTGCTAATAGACTACTTACTTGCTTTGTACTTGGGACTTTTCTACTTTTCCGTAATCTCTTCTTTTCCTTTTTTCTCCCTTCCTCCCCTCTAAGTCCTTTGGTCTAGGGGCCTGTTACTTTGTAACAGAGGATTGTATCCTCTTATGTTTAATCACAGCACTATCCTCATTGCTGCCAGTTATCAGCTGAGTTTGGGGGATACCATAGGGGTTAGTGTTCCAAGCCGGGTAGGATGCCCGGCACCCCCAGGGCAGGATGGTGATGAAGGAAGAGGGATATTTGGCTCTGGTTCTCCCTTCCCTACTGACCAGCCCAATTGCTTGGCCTCAGTTCCTCCGATGACAACAGGTTTTCCCTATAGAGTCCCTCTTGAGTAGGTGACTGGTTTTTCTCAGCTGCTGTGTCATAAGGGATTGTCTCACAGTTTACAGAGGGGGGAGCGTAGGCTTAGGGGAGAAGGAAGTTTGCTGAGGTTCATTAGACATTAACAGCAAAGCCAGGGCCAGAGCTGAGGTCTCCCCAGGGCTGCTGCAGTGTCCGTCCACGTGCCGCTGGTTGGAACCCCTGGGGCCAACCCCTCGGAGCTGGCCCAGTGTGCCGGGAGAGGGGCTGGGCATCAGTAGTTTAACTCCCACTCCCACCCCGTTTTTGTTTTTGCTTTTGTTTTTTTTTTCCCTGTGAATAGATGACGTTCAGTATTTCTGTGCTGGTCAAACAGAACACAGGTGGGGAATACATAGGGGAGGGGTGCCTTGTGAAGGGGTGTATGTGGGGCTTTCCTGGGAGGTAGTCCAAGGAGTCTTCGCAGCAAAGGGGCCTGGCCTGGGGTGTCATAAGCATGACACACACCCAGTCCTTGGCCTTAAGTTGGGGTCCCCCATAGGGGGTCTGCGGAGAGTCTCACTTTTTTACCAGCTCCTTTGCCGGAATCCACACTCCCAGTGCGATGGGGGACTTGGTCCTGGAGAGAGGGGTCTGGAGAGCCCCCAGTACGCAGCCCAGGGTTGGGAAGAGGGCTTCCGTGCCCACCGCCCAAGGGGCCGAGGACCCCGCGGGGTGCTGAGGGCTGCCCATCTCCTCCCCTCTGCCTGTTTTCCTTCCCCCGGGCCGGACAAGAGCAGAGGGGAGGTGAGCAGGGCCTCCAACCTCTACTGAGTCCCAGGGTCCTCAGGCGGGTGGAGGGAGGGTGGAGAGAGAGGGTCTAGGCCACCAACAGACACTGTAAACTTTGGTTTAAAACAATAACCCCTCTGCCTGTTTTCCTTCCCCCGGGCCGGACAAGTGCAGAGGGGAGGTGAGCAGGGCCTCCAACCTCTACTGAGTCCCAGGGTCCTCAGGGTGGGGTGGAGGGAGGGTGGAGAGAGAGGGTCTTGGCCACCAACAGACACTGTAAACTTTGGTTTAAAACAATAACTTAAGTTGGGGAGGGCTTCCAGCCTGGGGCCGGGAGAGCAGGGGGTACGGGAGGCGACAAAGGAGAAAGCCGACAAAAAGGTTTGCTTTTTGCTTCCGGCATAAGAGAGGTCTTTGGTCATCTGTGTGAGTGGCGGGGATGGGGAAGGGGCGCTGCGGGCGGGTGGGGGAAGACGGCCGTGGGGGACCTGAAGGCTGGGGTGCGAGTCCTGTCGGGGCACAGCAGCCACCGTATTCATCGCACCCGCCCCTCAAGCCTGGTTTCAGCCTGGCCTTTCCCGGGGACACAGGCAGATGCTTCCCGCAGGCCTGGCCCCACGTGGGGCCCCAGCTCCAGCCTCAGGGGCAGCTTGGCCGCCTCTCCACGAATCCACCGGGCACAGGCCTCTTCCTCTGCTCCTGGGCCTGGGGGGCAGCACCCAGCAAATGGGGGTGGAGGCCCAGCTCAGCCTGCGGGGAGACCCGGAAGCAGGCAGCCGTGCTCCCACGGACCCCCCCAGGGCACTCCGCTTGTCGCCCCCCCCCCAGCTGTGGCTTTTGAATGGGCACGGCTGAGGGGGCCGGTTTTTCCTGGGGCTGCTCTAGACTTTAGCTACCCGCAGCCCAGGCCAGGGCCGGGGTAGGAGCGGGGGTGAAGTTATTTCTTCACGGTACGGACAAGGAGGTGGAAGGGAGCACAAATTCCCCACCCCACTTTTTATGGTACGCGGGCCTCCCTCTGCCGTGGCCTCTCCCGTTGCGGAGCACAGGCTCCGGACGCGCAGGCTCACCGGCCATGGCTCACGGGCCCAGCCGCCCCGCGGCACGTGGGATCCTCCCAGACCGGGGCGCGAACCCGGTTCCCCTGCATCGGCAGGCGGACGCGCAACCACTGCGCCACCAGGGAAGTCCCCCCCACCCCCACTTTTTAAAATGAGTATTAGGTGATGCAAATGCAATCTCGGTACTGGATTTTGGAAATCCTTTGCCTACAAGGCAGTCCCTCCCGGGTGTGGGTGGGTATGTACGTGTGGATCCTCCCAGACCGGGGCGCGAACCCGGTTCCCCTGCATCGGCAGGCGGACGCGCAACCACTGCGCCACCAGGGAAGTCCCCCCCACCCCCACTTTTTAAAATGAGTATTAGGTGATGCAAATGCAATCTCGGTACTGGATTTTGGAAATCCTTTGCCTACAAGGCAGTCCCTCCCGGGTGTGGGTGGGTGTGTACGTGTGTGTGTGTGTGTACACACAGAAATGCAAGGTGAGTATTCATTTTTATAGTACTTGAGTGCGTAGTATGTACAAGGCAATGCGTCTGCCTTGTGGATGTCGTGTGACAAATTAGTCACTTAACAACTCCGGAGGCACTGTTAACGTTTCTGGGGCGCAGTTCTATTAATTTTTAAAATATTTATGATGGTTTAGATACTTGATACTTATATACATTTATATAATATAGTAAACTTTTATAATTTATATTTATTATTAAATAAACGCGTTTTATATACCCTTGTTAAATAAAACTTTATTCATGGTGGGATCATAATACACATGCTCTAGGCTTTTGCCTTTTTAATTTCCTACATCTTGCGGGAGCTTTTCATTTCTAAACTTAGATCTGCCTCTCCTCTTGTACAGATGAGTTTTCTTTTCAGGAATTGTATTAGTTAAAGTAGATGCTCAACTGCTGAAAGGGAGACACCAAAATCCAGTGGCTTCGAGTTTCTTTTGCACCCACTTAACAGCCCGGGGCTCGGTGAGGTTGTTCACTGGCCAGGGGATAGCCCTGGCCTCTGGGGTGGGAGCTGGCTCCTGACAGCCAGGTCCGCTTCCAGCATGTGGGATGCAGGAATGAGCCTGGATGACACCCGCTTCCTTTTTAAAGAGAGATGTAACTCCTGAGTTGTTGCCCACTTCCATTCGCCTCCTCCTGACCGGAAGTTAGTCTCGTGGCCGCACCTAGCTGGCGGAGAGGCTGGGAGATGTCGTCCAGTGGGTGGACATGTGTCCATCTAGGACGTGGGAGGGTCCTGTTAGCACAAGGAGGAAGGAGCAAGTTAATGCTGGGGGTCCATCACTCACTGTCTGCTGCAGCTCGAGCACTGGCCAGCAGTGGTGACAGGCTGCCAGGAGGCAAGTTAGAGCTGCCGAGTACCGGGCTGTGATTTGGCAGTGACAGTGTCTGTGAAAGCAGACGTCGGGGTGTGAAGGGCTCTGAAGCGTCTGGAATGACTGGCCTGTGAGTTCCTCCAAGAGCAGTGATAGTGCCTTCATCATTTTTTCTGTCATGAGCACCCTACTTAATGCTTTGACCATCAGCTAGCCAGCAGAGGAGGGGAGGGAGAAGAGGTCCAGAGATTAAGAGAAGGTTTTTCCCGCATCTTAGCGTGCGCCTGTTGACGCAGCGTTTGCGCGCTTGCCCTATGCCAGGTGCGGTTCTGGGCTCTGAGGCCGCATCAGTCCCCAGCAGACCCAGCTCTGCCCCCTAAGCCCACATCCTGGTGAGGAGTGGCAGGGTGGCAAACAAGAAAGGGGGGGAGAAAATTCCAGTAGCAGCGGTTGCTCTGATGAAAAGAAAGCAAGGTCATGGGATGACAAGCAACTGGGGGCTGACTTTAGGTTGGGTGCAGGGACGGCCCCTTTGGGGAGGTGGGAGATGACAGGTAGCCAGCCTGTGTGGCAGAGGGTCTAGCTAGTGCCCGTGTCCCACCAAAGGAATTGTGAGCATGGCGTGTGTGGGAACAGGTTTGCTGGTGTGGCCCGAGCATCGTGAGCTTGGCTGGGAGAGGCAGGCGGGTGCTGCATCACAGGAGGGCTGGCGGATTATGGGAGGGAACCGCTATTCCTGAGGATGGCGAGAAGCCTTTGGAGGGCTTGAAGCAGGGCAATGAAGTGATCAGTTTTCTGCCTCTGATAACACTATGGATGTAGGATGGAGCGTAGATTATATGAGAGCAGGAGTGGAAGAATCAGCAGGGCCAGCTAGGCGGCTGTTGGAAACCTGAAGAGAGGTGGTGGCGGCTAGACCAAAGAAGAAGAGACCGGAACATTCTGGATCTGTTTCAGCTAGAAACGGGGCTTTCTGGTGGATTGAATGGGCACGAGGCAGCGAAGGAGAGAAAAACCAACGTTCACTCGAGATTTGTTGGGGTTTGGTTGTTTGAGGTGCCTTTATAATCTCCAGTGGGAGCTGGTGAGTAGGGAGTCGATTAAGAGCCTAGAGATCTGGGGAGATTTTTCTGGCTAAGTGGTCTCAGGTCCATCTTAGGTTACACTTAAATTCCAGACTTTGTGTTATAGCTGGTACCACTCCACTCTGGAGGAAACCAGGCACAAGCTTCCAAGAGTGCTCTCCCAGTAGAGTCATCCAGGATGTACTTAATTCCCCCAGCAACAAGTTTTGACAGCCCATGTGAAATGCTGTCTACCAGGAAAGCTCATTAGAGACACAGCACTCAGACTCTTTAACTGGGGACTGGTCCTGTAGGCACCCTCTGCTTAACGTGTACCAAAATTTTAGACTCCTAAAGGAAAGCAGGTGTGCATCACAAACCCTTTTGTTTGTAAAGTTTTGACACAGTGAGCCACTTTTATCAGGGTGGTGGGAACCCTTCCCAGATCCAAGTGCTGAGTCACCAGCCAAGGGCCGCCTTGTAAACAGGCTTTCAAAGGATAGAAGTTCGGCCTGCTACATTAATTCTTTTCTACACATGGAGAGTGTGACTTTCCTTATCCTGCAGTAGACTTCTTTGTAGACTTGAATCCATATCCTCACTGACCTGCCTAAGGCAGACCTGTTTCCCTGGGCTCTTTGACATGTCTCTCCTTACCCCCCCCGACAGCTACACCTTTATTCACTGTCTGAAGGAGGAGGGGAGAAGAGCTTGCTGTCAGCACACAGGAATGATACATACGCGTGCACATATGATGTGTGTGCCACCAGGAAATATGTGGTCTCCTTCTTGTATCAGCAACGGTAGCAGTAGCAAAAAGTGGCTCTTCTGCAGTTCTTAAAGATTATCTGTCATTCACCTAACATTTACTTACTTTGTTCAGGCAAGGAAATTACAGGGTATCTCCTTGCAAAGATGAACTGCTTTGTGATACTCAGTCACTGTGTGACAGCACAAATGATGTTGGCTTTAGTAGCAAGTTAGTGGGTTTGGCTTCTGGAGCTTGGTTCTACAGCCCTTGTCCCAGTGGAAGACATTGTTCCTGGATGGTGGGGTAGGACATAGAAGGACTAGGCACTTTGGAACCAGTCCAGGGTTGAAGATTGTAGCCCTGATATTTAGTAACTTGGATCCTTGGGCAAGTTGCTTTACCGTTCTCAGCCCCTGTTTCCCCGTATATGATATGGGGCTAAAATGTGTGGAGCCAGTGTGTGGATGAAGTGAGAGCCCATATGGAAGAGGCTGCTACAGTGACAGAAATATAATCAATTCTTTAACGTTGACTGCCTGTATCATTTATTATAGGAAGAGAGTCCAAAGAGTTAAAAATTCATTTATAAATAAATATATATATATACACACACATACAGACACACATAATATAAAGTTTGTATATTTGTATACAATTACGCTTCTCATTATTCAGCAGGTGTCTGAGTGCTTATGTGCCAGACCATTTCTTCTGTTACCGTAGTGGATACAGTACTTAGCTTTTTCTTCTGTGCATCTTAATCTCATTTTAAATCCCTTGGTTCTTCAGGCTATTTTATAGAGCCAAGATCATTCCAAGCCCAATTGCTAAATGTATGGATTAAGATGTTACTTTTGGGCTTCCCTGGTGGCGCAGTGGTTGAGAGTCCGCCTGCCGATGCAGGGGACGCGGGTTCGTGCTCCGGTCCGGGAAGATCCCACGTGCCGCGGAGCGAGCGGCTGGGCCCGTGAGCCATGGCCGCTGGGCCTGCGCGTCCGGAGCCTGTGCTCCGCAACGGGAGAGGCCACAACAGTGAGAGGCCCCCGTACCGCAAAAAAAAAAAAAAAAAAAAAGACGTTACTTTTCTTTAATTGCTAGAAGGATTATACACCCCTCAGGGCAGGGACAATGTCTGTTATTCACTGCCATGTCCACACAGCGGTTACCGTGTACGAGATACTCTGTCATGCGTATTGAATTAAATTTTAAAAATCTAACGACTGTAGTTTGCTCTCTCTTGTCAGCGGTTCTGGTTGGGAACTTCTTATTGGGGGAGGGGGGAGCATATGGGGGCGATGTCTCTGGGAGTGGCCATGAGGCTGACCCCTACCATGTCAGAAACAGTGGGGATGTGGTTAGAAGCACAGGTTTCCTGATATAGGGAAGCTTCAAGTTAGGCATGTGACGAATCGTGTGTGACCAGTATTCAATCTGGAATCATTCATTTGCAGTCAACTTTACCTTCAGGGTGAATTTGACTGCCAGTGAGTTCATTCTTTGCTCGAAATTTTGTTTTGTTGTGTCGTTTTTCATTTCCTTCACCATTTCTCATTTTGGGGGACTGTATCTTGTATAAGGGGAAGAGTGGAGGAGGGGCGGATCCCGCAGTCTTTCTGTCCGGAATTGGCCTGCCTTCCTGTTCCGTAGAGGTCACTTGCCCACAGCTCCCCCTATTGATTCTTTGGCGTAGAGCTTGACTGACTGCACAGGTGGCAACAGAGAAGCAACAGGCATTTTTTCAAGAATGTTGAGCTGTAGACACTTCATATCCCTCTTCTCCGGTTCTCCGTCACTGCCCCGGCGCCAGGTTGAGAAACCTCCGGGTGTTTGGGTGGAGGTAGAGGTATGGAGAGTGTGGCATTGGTGGTTTACTTGTGAAAGAAAATGATAGAGACCTCAGTTTGTTTGGTTTTTTAAAATTAATTAATTAATTAATTTGGCTGCGTCAGGTCTTAGTTGCAGCACGAGGGATCTTTGTTGCGGTGCACCGGCCTCTCTCTAGTTGTGGCCTGCGGGCTTAGCTGCTCTGCGGCATGTGGGATGTTAGTTCCCCGACCACGGATCGAACCCGTGTCTCCTGCACTGGAAGGTGGATTCTTAACCACTTTGCCACCAGGGAAGCCCCGTGGAGCTCTTTAAATGTAATAAAAGAAAAGCCTTCAACGCAGACGTAGAGAATGGACTTGAGGACATGAGGAGGGGGAAGGGTAAGCAGAGACGAAGTGAGAGAGTGGCATTGACATATATACACTACCAAATGTAAAATAGATAGCTAGTGGGAAGCAGCCGCATAGCACAGGGAGATCAGCTGGGTGCTTTGTGACCACCTAGAGGGGTGGGATAGGGAGGGTGGGAGGGAGACGCAAGAGGGAGGGGATATGGGGACATATGTTTATGTATAGCTGATTCACTTTGTTATACAGCAGCAACTAACACAATACTGTAAAGCAACTATAATAAAGACGTTAAAAAAAAAAGGAAAGCCTTCAGTTAATTTTTTTTTTAATCAACGTGAAGATCATGGATTTAAGTTAATCAGTGATGTGACTCATAAACACACAACACTGATGTGGTCCTTTCTCCCTTTGCATTTCTGTCCATACATCTCTGCATCTGTCTAGTTTGTGAGCCCTGTTCTTACAAATCTGTGTGGCTTGAGACAGGCACCGATATTTTTTGTCTGATCTCTTTTTGCTTACTACTGATAGATCTGAGATTACCCATGATAGTACTGCAGGACCCATTCCTGTGTTTGTAATTGGGAAGACGGGTTGTTACTTCGCCAGGAGACTACATTCTCTAGTGATGTCAGCAAGAGAGGAACTGAGTTTAGAGAACAAGTATATCATGTACGCTTAACAAGAAAAAACCTTCTGACTGTACTGAATTTGGTGGTGGTCATTACCAGTGCAGGTAGTCCTCCCAGTTAGATCTGACTGCACACACTAACCAAATTCTAGAGTTGCTCCTTTCCCATTCTGATCCGTTACCAAAAAACCTTGAGAGATTTTAGGAAATCTGTGCCTTCAAAAGAAGGGAAGAAGCTTTGAAAAAGGGAAGTATTCTGGTTGAGTGTGGTCACTTGAAAATCACCAGCACAGTATTTGACTGCTTCTGCTATTAAGACATGGAGTCTATTTGAATCTATTTCCTACCCCTTGATCTTGGATCATCTATAGCTCAGCTGAACCTCCAGCTGAATGCAGCCTTGTGAGTGAGCACCATGAAACCAACCAAGGAATCACCCACCCATCAACCTTTAGAATAATGACAAATAATACGTATGTTTTGGAATGGTCTCTTACGTAGCAATAGGTAACTGATAGGACGAACTTGTTCTGAATGAAAATACCCAGGCAGGTATCCTATTATGCCCTCCTGTCTTCTCAGGAAAAAAAAAAAAAATCATCAGGATTAGGAAAAAAGTCTTTCACATTTTAGTATAATTTAGCAATCAATCTGATTGCTTTCTTCAGCAAAGAAAGGGCTGCAGGGTGCTCACAGCTTTGTTTTGTAATGGAAAGAAGGTCGCTGATTTGGGGACCTGATTCATTTTGGGGAAGGGGTTGTTTGGGAGTTATACTGGAGTGGAGACTTAACAGCAGTTTGAGTATACTATGGATCTGGTAACTGTTGCAGTAGGAGATGAAGAATTTTGAAAGGAAAAATGAGAAAATACCAAAGAAACTTTTTGAAAACTGTCTTGAACAGCAGTCTGTTGCTAAAGAAGGGGCAAGGGTGTGAGTATTGTGCTATACACCCAAAGCTGAACTTGGTGTAATGGTGAGAGACTTGGAAACCAGATAGGGTTGGCAGATTGGGCAAAAACAAACACAGGATGAGGAGCTGCGTTTATTTATTTATTTTTGGCTGAGCCCTGAGGCTTTTGGGATCTTAGTTCCCGGACCAGTGATTGAACTCCAGCCCTGGCAGTGAAAGCAGGGAGTCCTAACCACTGGACCGCCAGGGAATTCCCTCAGGTCTTTCTTTAGATTACTTACGGGATATTCTCACATTGCATATGTTTGTAGAGTTGAAGCCACCATCTCTTCAAATATGCTCCCTCTCTTTTTCTCTACTGTTATTCACCCTAGTCTTTAGTTAGCTGTGTGTTACATCTTTTCATTTTCCTTCCTGTGTCCGTTGATGTCTTTCACATTTGTGATCCTTTTGTTTCTTTGTGCATGTTTTAGGTAAAATTATTGTATAGTTTATGAGAATTTGAATGTCTGAAGCCTTTGCTTATCGTGAGGATAGGGTAGTTAGTGTCTGTGCGTGGAACCGTAAACAGATAGTTTCTGTTAACTGATGCATAGTGGTTTGTGTCCCTGATGTGTGCTTTTTGTTTGGGAACTCAACATGGGGCCCTTCCACCTTTACCTTCGCTATTTCACTTGGCCATTTGTTGCTAGACATCTTTCTATGACGGTACATACAAACCATCTTTTTAAAAAAATGGTTCCACTATGTTCCCCACCCCCACCCCCGGGGATGTGCCATAATTCTGTCCATTTC
>NW_021145898.1:29372-50000 GCF_002837175.3 Physeter macrocephalus | reverse complement strand
ACAAACCCAGATGCTAGTATTATTATTCTACTCTACAAGTGAGGAAAATAAGGTTCAGAGAAGTTAAACTACTTTCATAAGCCTCTCATGTAAGCTACAAAGTGGCTGAGCTGAGATCTGAATTTATATCTGTATTTAGGTTTGTCTGAGTCTCCCCTCTATGCACTCTATTTTCCCCTACAAAACAAACATTTCTTGGATTTTACAACTTGGGAGAAAGATGCAAGACAGACCTGGAGTGACAGTAAAGTACAGGGAATCTGGGTGTGTGTGTGGAGGGGGGCACTTAATGTAATCCATCTCATTACTCTCAATATTAAGTTCAATGTTAATGGAAGAAGGAAGATTCATCTCAGGGCAACATCCATGTAACTGACTCACGGGGGAGTAGAGAGAGATTTTTGCCTGACTGCATTTTGCAAGTATACCTTCCTCCCAAATTATTAAATTATTCTCCAAATGAGACCTTCTGCCTTGACAAGATGCTCCTTTCTAGAACACCTCTCTTTCTTCAAATAAATAACAACTCAATAAAGACACATCCCTTAAGACATGCATTCAACACACATTAACTTAGCCTACCATGTGCCAGACACAAAACTGAACACCTTCAAGAGGCACGTGTTCTGGCAAAGAAACCCTGTGTAAACACTTGCCAGGGCCAGCTCTTGAGCGCTGGGATGAAAAACGGCGCGTGATGCCTGAGGAACCTGTTGGGAGTATGTTGCTTAAAAAGCTTCTGTTGTTGATTTTTACTGTGATTTATCTCATGTTTGTGTGTGAGTATGGGTGTATTTATAGACAAAGTTTAAATGTGATTTCTTTTTCTTTACTAGAAAAGAACTTCATTAGCAGTGTCACCCAGTTGTAAGTCGTGCCACGTGGCATGCGGGATCTTAGTACCCTGACTAGGGATTGAACCTGAGCCCCATGTATTAGAAGGACGGAGTCTTAACCACTGGACCGCCGGGGAAACAACCCCCAGTTGTTTCTGCTTTTAACACCTTGCTAGCAGTTCCACACATCGCGGCATACAATTCAAATCACCCCGTGACGTAGCTTCGAGCACTCTTAAATGAGCTACTCTATGCACAGCACTTAGAACAGTGCCTGGCACAGAAGTGCCTGAAAGTGGTGATGGTGGTGGGGCTTGTTACACAGGAAGAAACAAGTCCAAGTCCAAAGAGGGGCTGCGAGGCAGGTGAGTCAGCGAGCGGCAGGCTGGGGCAGGAGCCTCCTCCACCCTCGCCCAGGCCCGGTGCTCTTTTTGCAGGCACCCTGCTCCAGAAGTCGCCCCAACAAGCACACTGGGGGGCTTCCTCTCAGGAGTCCCTCCACCCCTGGGGCTGCCCCACCTCACAGCAACTGGGCTCTAGAATGTCCCCACCCATGCGACAGTCCCACCCTGTGTCCTGGCCGGAAACCCAGGCCTCCAGCCCTTACCCAACACCAAATTAAAGGCATCAGATTTGTTGACACTCCCCGTTTGAAAGGCTGTCCATCTTATTCCATTTATTACTTTGAAATGCTTGCTTTTAGAAAGAGGTCAAGAACAGACTTTGAGAACAACAATTAAGAAGAAAAAACTCAAGCCAATTACTAGCAGTAATAATAAAAATAGCACAGTAATTGTTCATGTTTCCTGAGCTCTTACCATGTGTCAGCAATTACATTAAGCACTTCACACAGATTTCATCACTTAATCTCCACAACACTTTGAGATGGATGCCATTGTCCCCTCCACTTGACACACAAGGAAGATGAGGCACAGAGAGCTTAAGTAACTTGTCTCATGTCAGGCAGTCAGCAGGTGGCGGAGCCGGGATTTACAGTCAGGCTCTTAGCCACCACACTGGACAGATGCTTCGTTTCTATTTTTGCATAGATGTCACCAGACAGAGCCTGGCATCAGACAGATGCTCAGTAAGAGCCTCGCTCTCGAATGAGAACGAATGCCCCCAGCTGGGGAAGGGAAGGAGTGTCATCCCAGGTGTCCTGTAGCTCCCAACTCTTCGTCTGCTTCCACCCGCATCGCACTGTTCTCTCTTTCACTCTCCTGGAACAAGAGACTAAAAGCTGAGCAACAGACAGAGAGTAAGACTCCAGGGAACGCTCCCGCACAATCCTGTTCGAGGGCCTGGCGTCGCACAATGCCAGGTGACCGAGTGTCCACAAGTCTGGCAAAAGCCACTTCGTCACCTGAACTGTCCTCCTGGGGGTAGAGTCTCCAGAGCTGGGGATCTCAACCTTTTTCAGCCCTTAAAGCACTCAGGCAAAAGTGAAAGACCCCCAACGACTCACCAACGTACCCTTCCATTCATTACCACACCCCCAAATCTCCCTCAGACTAAGGACAAAAATAATACTTGCAAAGCAGGTTATTAAATCATGCTACAAACAGCCACCCAGCACGCGCATACACTGTGCGCTGCAGTGCCGGAGTGGGACCCAGCATAGAGGAAGGACTCCGAAGTGTTGTTTCCCTTCCCAACCCCCAACCTCACAGGGAAGACGGAGAAATCCCACCAACTCCACAAACTATGACAAGGGCGAGAACAGACAGGTGTCTCACAAAGAAAGGGCTGTCAGAGGGCAGAGCGAGGACTGACCCGTCCTGGCAGGCAGTGAAAGCGGAGCCTAGAAGGGTGAAGAGACGTTCATGAGTTAGAGAGAGGGACACGCATTGCAGGCAAAGGAAACAGTCTGAGCAAAACCACAGCACCACGAAATGTCCTGAAAGGAGATGCAGCAGACAGCACGTGGAACAGAGTGGAGAGGTGGAGCTGCTTACACTTGAGTTGTGAAAGGCCTTAACGGCGCCGTACGGCACAGCACAGAAAACATAGTGGACATCTGCAACTTTTGTTTTGTCTGTCATCCTTCGACCCGACCCTCCCATCAGCACCCTGGTCTTCCTTTTGGAGAACGCCCACTGGGTGGTCTTGGTGGTAAGGCTTCCTGCCAGTCGGCTCTGATGAATGCATGATCCCACCAGGCACATGACTCTTGCAGGAATGACCCCAGGAAGCAGAGACAAGGCAGAGATCACTGAGGCAGCGCGGTCCTAAGCAGGTTGCTCCAGGCTATCCTCAGCTGGACTCTGCTGCTGAGCTGCCCTTGGCTCCAGCCCATTTTCCAAGTCTGACTCTCCAGGTTTTCTGATCAGTCCGTGCACCATCCTTCCAATAAACTCCTTTTCTGTGTGAGCTAGCCAGAGGGAGCTTCTGCTGCTTATCACCAAGCCTCCTGACTGACACAGGACACACTGAAGCAGGACAGGGACCTGATCAAAGCTGTGTTTGAGGAAGACAACAAACAACAGTCATCAAGAGTATAGCCTGCAAATCACCCGAGCACAGTGGTCAAGCCTTCCAAAGTGGCTGTACCCTGGTGGGGCTCTTAGGCACATTAAAGTTTGAGACCCTCTGTTCTACACTGTACTATGGCCACACTGAATCACATATGCCCAGAACATGCCAAATCATTCCCAACTTTGGTCCAGCTCTGTCAAAATGAACATCTTGCCTTTCCAAATTCTCCTTTCTAAAATGCCGTTCACTCACCCTTCACAACTCAGCTCAAATGCCAAAGTCTCTGTGAAGATTTTCCTACTTCCCTTCCTTAGTGCTCCAAAAACTTGGAGCTTGTTTCTCTGTTCTGGCCTCTTCTGCATTTTGCTTTGTATTCTGACTGGCTGCTTAGATGTCAGCTCCGTGAAAGTTGGGACTGTTTCGTTCATCTCTAACACCCCAGAGTCTAGTGACGTGCTGCGAATGTAGTGGATACTCACGCTGAACTGGAATGAGCACAATTTTTTAAATTAAATTTAAAAATTTTAAAACAACTTTCTGACCAGAACAGGGGCTCCTAGACAGGCTTCCTGAGTCAGGGCATCTCCCACCTCATTCCCACAGGGAAGGGAAGAGTACAGGAGCCCATGTCAGAAGGCCCAAGTTCAACTCCTGACTTCACTTCACGAGCCCAGTAAACCTTGGGCAAATCATTTTATCTGTCTCTATGTCTTCATCTGCAAAATGGATACAAATGGATATAAAAATCAAGCGCCTCACAGCACTGTTAGGAAGACAAATGTATCAGAAGGACTTCTGTAAAGTGTAAGGCCTCGTAGGAATGTTCACACTTAGGAAGAAGCATTATTTCCACTTGTTGCTATGGGATGGTGAGGTCCTGAGCCGGGAAGACACCAGCTTAACAAGGCAGCTCCACATCTGGTTCAGCAGCCGGAGGAATTCCATCACTGCTCCAAACTAGACCCTGAACCCAAGAGACCAGATGCAGAAGCCAGATTACAAGGGACATTTAGACATGTATTCATTAGCAATTCCAAAGGCCTGAGAGATGCAGAAAGAGTTCTGTTTTCCAGTTTCCAAGCCCTTCAATGGTTTAGGATTAGTTTCTAAACAGAGGTTCCCCAGAGAGCCTTACTTTGAGGCCCCAGCCTCTGGGATCTGCCACTCTTTAAAAAATTCCATCATGTCAACCAAGTTTAACCCTTGAGGCTTGTGGTCCAGAAGTGGAACACTTTACCCTGTTCTGTGACTGCTCCTGTGTCCCATCCACCACCCCACGAAAGCCCTTTCAAAAGGAAAAGAACAAACATTCCAAAACTGTGTTCTAAAAAAGGGCCCTTGGTCCTAAGAGTCAACTTGCAAATTGTAGTTCCTCATTCATTCTCAGATAGAGTCAAAGAGAATGTTATTTTCTGCCCTCTTCCTTTTATGTGCTGTAGCTCACTCAAGTCTTACAACACCTGTGATGCAGACATCCCCACTCCCCACCCCACAGCAGAAACTAAGGCTTAGAGAAGTGCTGCAGGACCCAGGGGAAGTCACTTGAAGTGCCCAGCACAGGGCAGACCCTTCCTGATAAACACATGTGGTCTGAATGTGTACCTGAGCAGAGGATCCTGCGTCTCTCCAGCCTCAGCCCACCACTCCACCTTGTGTTCACAAGTCTGAAGCCCGCTACATCAGATGGGGATTTGGCACGGAGTAGAGGAAAAGTACATGGGTTTTGGAGTTGGACTCGTGTGGACCGAGGTCACCATTTTATGACTTACTAGTTGTGAGCTGGGTCTCAGTTTCTTCATCTGTAACACACCGTGGAGTTGAAGAAAAAATTAAGAGCAGAAGACAATGTAGGTAAAGGGCCATACACACTGTGTGAGGATAGGGGCCTTGCTTACCCTGCTAGTGCTGTACCCAGAGCCCAGCACAAAACAGGCCCTCTGTAAGGGTCTTAACTGCCGGTCTAACCAGACACGGTGCTGGGCACGTAGTGGGCACTGCCTACAGTGTGATTTCAAAACCTGATGAAGGATGGAAAAGTAGCAGTGACTGCAGAGACAGTCAGTAATTAATAAAGAATGAGACAGTCACCTTCACCTAGAGAACTGATGCACCTCAGGATAAATGACAGTACACTTGTAGGATCAAGATGAAACGTTCCCATATTCGTTATCGAATACAGTGTGTGTCTGTAAGAAGAATCACACAACGGAAAACAGCAATCACGAGTCAATTTCAGTCCTGCCCCACAAATAAGCACAGAAGGCCCACCCAACTAGCTCAGAAAAACTACCACGCTTGACTTTTAAAAGTTCAAGGGAAAGTACTGTGAGAAGTGAGGCTATTCATAACAAAAGGGCATTTCCTAAAACATCTGCAGATGTTGGTGAAAGGTGGTCTGAAGAGAATTAGAATGAAAGGAAGCAACTTCCAGAACACTATTTATAGGAATGGAGAGCCCCAAAGAATTTTTATGTGAGGATGGAGGATGCACTGAAATTCTGGGGCAGCAAGGGCTGCCACCAAGACACCAAGAAAAGGAACCCAGACAGAAGAGAGTCCCACTGAAACAATGTAAAGCACGAAGTCATTTTTCAAGTCCCCCAAGGCAGGGGGCTGAAAATAAGGAACTGCTGTACCTTCAGGAGCAATTTTAAAAGTATAGAGAGCAAGCAAACCAGACAAAGGATCACTCCAAGAAACCCAAGGCAGCAGAGGAGTAAAAGAGTCGCAACCGCCAGGGTCCTGCGCAAGCAAAGGGAACATCAGCGGCACAGGAAGGGATGTGCTCAGAAAGCTCCGTCCAGTGGTCTCAAGTATAGAAAAGAAATATGAGGAACCAGGAGGCCAGGACAGAGGGGTCTATACATGTGCATTGTTGGGGGGCTGGGGCAGCATCAGCCCTTAACTGGCATACATGTGGCAAAGAGACGGGCAGAATAGGGACTAGAGTTCCAGACTCTAGCCGGAAGCTGAGAAGGACAGGCCCTCTGCTCCACACTGGTGGGGGAGTAAACTTGTACATCCAGTGCAGAGAGCAGTTTGACAGGATCTATCAAAACCACAAACGAGCCAGAAGAGAATGTTAGTTCCTGCCCCTTCCTTTCATATGTTTTATCTCATTTGACTGTTACAGCACCTACGGTGTAGACATCACCATCCCACCCTGACACAGCAAACCCACTTCTGGTCATTTATCCTGCTCTAACACCTGCACATGTGTGAAATGATAAATTTACACAGCTATTAGCCACAGCATGTTTTTCATAGTGAGACTGGAAACACCCTCAAATGTCCATCAAAAAGGGACTGGATGAATTAATTACAGTGCAGCCATACAATGGAAAACCATGCAGCAGTGAAAAAGATTGGAAAGATCTCTAAGATACATTGTTAAGTGAAAAAAAAAAAAGGGTAAGCTGCAGAAGAACACAGCTTATAGCATGCTATTTGTGAAAAATAAAAAGGGGGGCAAAAATGAAAATCCATACTTGTTATTTGCTTCTATTTGCATTAAGTTTTGAAGGATGTAAAAGAAACTAAAAAATTCATAACTTGGGGTTGTGGGCCCTAAGCAGATGGTGACAGGGCTGGGGGCAAGACTTTTCACAGTACCCTTTCATACTTTTTATTTTGTCATATGAATGTATCACCTTTTTGAAAAAATTAAAATATTTTCCAAGTGGTAAGTTCCAATCACCACAGTAATTTATTACACTGGAAAAGTTTTAAAAAAATGAAAGGGCTACAGCTGGCAGTGTGTAAGAGCTGTCACCCAGCTCTTCACTTGAAGAGTCCTAGACGAGAAACACACACCAACGAACTAACTCCAAAGTGATCTGCTCATCTGTGTTCAGGGCAACAGTACTTATGTTAATGAAAAACTGCAAATGATGCAAATGTTCCACAGGGACATGGATAGGTATTTGCTCCCTCAGATGAATTACACCGGATCACAGGGAATTATACCTCAACTGTTTCAACATACAGCAACCTGTAAGTGAAAATGTTGTAACATTTCATGTTCACGTTAATAAAGTTCAGATAAGAATCCAGCAGGATAGACAATTTGATATTCAGGGAGCGCTATTTGAATAAAGTTGCTTAAGAACTTCTTTTTTTAATTATGAAATTGAGGAAAGAAAAGATCTATTCGCTATAGGAGCAAAAATACACTTATTAAAAAATGCCAAGACCTGAGCTGAGGATGAGAATGACAGAAAAGACTGACATGAGAGGCAGGCAGTGCTCAAGAACATTGGGCCAAAGGCCCGGGTGTGAATGCAACAACGTTTGTCAAGGGCGAAACCAAACAGACCCAGGAAGAAGGAGAAACCCCAGGAGACTGGTTCAGTGGTCTGAGCAACCCTAGAAGATGTATCCCACGAAATGGAACTGGATAAGACCAGGCGCTAAAAACTGGTAGAAAATAAATAAGCTAAGAGCAGCAGCAGCTCTTTCAAGCCAAACACTAGCAACAGTGATACATATTCTAGTGTCAAGAGAAAGCTTACATCTTCAAAAAGGGGTAAAAAGTAGACCTATGCTTCACCTCACTGAGCAGTTTTTCCGAAGTATGACTCACTGGAGAAACATGAAGCCAGTTTCTACCCATCTCCTCACCTCCCTGCCAGTGGTGTGCTGGCCACACCTTCCCCGACACAGGCTGGCCACTCCGATCTTCCCAGTGATGTGGACACCTCGACTAGGGGCCCACCCGACACCTCAACCTGAAGTGCCTTCCTTTCGTCGTTAGACACACCTTTACAGAGCGCCTCTTCGGTGCCAGATGGAACTGACTGCTGGGAGAAGCCAGCAGAGGCCCAAGACAGTGCCACCCAAAGGCTCAGGAACAGCAAGCTGCTCTGCAGCCTAGGGTACAGCCTGGGCTACCAGCAGGAGGACTGCATGAATGTAGGTATCTGACTCTGTGAGCCCTTCAGAGCCCACCAAGCAGGGACAGTGACTGCCAGCCCAGGCCATCAACGTCCATCATCGTGGAGTTCAGCGCACCAACGACAAAGACGAGAGCCCACGAGTTTTCAGAGAAAACATGTCACACACAGAGGGTCAGGAATCAAAATGGTATCAGATTTCTCAACTACGGGAAGCTAGAAAACAATGAGGCAATGCCTTCATCCTAAAATTCTAAACCCACCCAAACTATCAAATTGGAGACGTCAGAATAAAGATATTTTTAGATAGGTAAAGCCCCCCAAATTTACCTCTAAAGTACACTTCCTTAGGAAGCTACTGGAGGATGTGCTCCATCAAAACAAGGGAGTAAAAAAAAAAACAAGAACTAGGGAACAAGGGCTTCAACATCGCCCCCGACCCCGGGTGATGGTTAAGGGTAGACCCAGGATAAGTGCGAAACAGCAGACCTAGACAACCATCAGATGGGGCAAAAAGAGGGAAGGCTCCAGGAGAGACATCAACAAGGGCGATAAAAGGAACTGACCACCAAATTGAGTTTCTGTCACAAGATTTAAGGCTGCATTAGTTACGGGAACATGGAAAGTAAGCAAGTGAATAAATGGGGCTACTATGAGCGCTAGGAAAAAACAAACAGCAACAAAAACCGTAGAGGATCTACCCAAGAGAAAAGAAAACATACGTCCACAGAAAAACCTGTACCGCATGCTCACAGCAGCTTCATTTATAATAGCCAAAAAGTGGAAACCACCTAAACGTCCAACAACTGATGAATGGATAAACAAAACATGGTGTATCCATATAAGGGAACACCGTGCTGCAACACGGATGAACTTCAACGTTATGCTAAGTGAAGAAGGCCACATATTGTATGATTGCATTTATATGAAATGTCCAGAATAGGCAAATCCATGAGGACAGAAAGTAAATTAGCTCACTGAAAAGTTTCTTCAACCTTCTCCACGGAGAACAACTCTCACTCCTGACTTTGTTCTGGTTTACCTGGCCTTGGACCACCTCATCTGACTGCTGTGTCAAAGGTGGATCTCCTAATTGCCAAATCCCACGAGTCCTTTCATGGCCTTGTCATCCTTGCTGTCTTCTGCAGCACTATCTCCATCATCCACTAACTGCTCCTCAGAAAGCTCACTTCCCCTTAGGTTATTATGTTTCCCTCACTTGATCTGACCTTCGGTTCCATCTTCTCCTCTCACCTCTATCCTCAACTCATCAATATGGGTGGGTGACTGTCCTCAGTCTCCATCCCGTTTTAACCTTCTCTTATCTGCCTCCCATTTCCTACTAGCACCTCAATTTCAGTCCATTTCAGTCCATCAGACAAATTTTCATCACCTCTCCAAACCAGCTCTTCCTGCTGGCTTCTGAGCCTTCCCAATGCCCAGGATCAAAGCCTTAATGGGATCTTAGAATTCCACCTCTGCTCTGCCTTCAGGGCCAAGTTTCACTGAGGCCATGTCCTGTCACATCCAGCACCTTGCACAATGGCCACTTCTTATCCCCATTCCATCACCCTCTTAGGATCATCACCTCACACCCACATGGCTGCCTCCTAGAGGCTGGCATGCCCTCTCGAGGTGGCACATACCCTCTCTCCCCCACTACCCACAGCGTCTCTTCTTCCTCACCCAACCAGCTCCTAGAAGCATCTGGGCTGGCCAGCTCTGACCTAACCCAACACCAAGGGCTGAGTCTAGTATAACTTAGAATACTGCCTAGCTCAAGGTCCCTGGATTCATTCAGGCATTCCACAAATATTTAATTCTAGGTGAAAGAAACAAAATGAAGGCCCTGGCCCTCATGGGGCTGATGTTCTGGAGGGAGATGGATGGGTAAGTTTTCAGGGATATTTGTGCCTGCAGACCACTGGCCTTCAGCCCACCCAACCCTTCTTTCCTCTAAGACCCAGGTCCAGGGCCATCTCCTTGGTGTGGTCTTCCTGGTAAGCCAGGCTTTACCAAGTTCCCTCCATGCTTACTTTCACTAACTGCTCTGCATAATTGTGAGCTGTTCTATAATCAGCACTACAGTTTTATTATTATTCATCTCAAGCTCCACAAAGCCATAAAATTCTATCTTTCCCATCTTTTCATGTTCCCTACAGCTCAGAAACTACAGCTGGCACTTGAATACTTGTTGAACAGTGAAGACAGGGAGCCATTTTCCCCCAAATCTAATAAGGAGCCCCGTGAAGCCACAGAACCACGGTGGTAGTTTCCACAACATACGTATTACTCAGAAATCTACAGGGATAAGGTTATTACTTAACCACCAGCTACTTTAACACATTACAAATTAAGACAAATAAGTATCAGTTTTGGAATGGGAATGCAAAATGCACATGAATTTCTTTGTGTGAGGTTGCTAGTAGGCAGCTTTGGACATGCTCCTTACTGGCTGTGTAACCTTGGGTAAGTTAATGAACTGCCTTGAGCCTCAGTTTCAGGATCTATGAAGAGGGGATGAATGTAGTATAACAAGCAGTCTCTACCTGATAGAACTTGTTAAGGATTGAGAACATTAATGTGCAATGACTGCTTAACACGGTGCCTGGCATATAAGTACTCAAAACAGGTTTCCAAGAACCTCCCTCCCCCATTTGTCAACACATTTCTGTATTTCTCAGCACTCAGTGGAAAAGTCTGTAGTTAGACTTGGGGCGTCATTTAAGGGTCTTACCAAACTGTCTGGATGACCAAAATCAGACAGTAAAGTCAGGCCAAGGGGTGAAATGTTACAGAAGCAAAATGGGGAACGGATTCTTTTCAATTCGCTGTTGCCACTATCTCTTCCCCTGGAAGAGAACCTTCTGCTGCCTCAGTTTCCTCATCTGTATAATGAGATTGTAGTCATCATACCTGCCTGCAAGGCTATACTGAGATCTTGGACATGAAAGCACTTTGTAAACTCAAGAACACAATACACCTGAGTTACTGATTAAGAGTATGAGTTCTGGACAATCTAAAATGAGTGACCTTAAACAAGTTAACATCTTCTGGCCTCACTCTCCTGAAAAATGGGAGCAAAAAGAGTATCTACCTCAAGGAACTGTAGTAAGGAATAAGTGAAACAATTTAAGCATTTGGGGCCTAGAATATCAGAAGAGTCCACCTATTCAGAGTTATTATTATGATGACTAACCTATTCACTGGACTCCTCGCCCGCAAGGAGCAGATGAAAGCTTGATGGAGCAGCGACACCAACACTGGCCCAGAAGCTGTGCTCCGTAACCAGCTGGGTGACCTTGAGCAAGTCGCTGACCCTCTCCAAACTTTGGGTTCCGTGATCACAAAATGATCCCTGTGCTCCTACCAGCTCTTCCTCTCCGCTGTTAAGGTCGCCGGAACAAAGGCCACCCGCTCCCCAGCCTGTCCCCGAGGGGCCACAACTCAAAATTCCTGCTGCTCAACTCCCTTTGCAGCGCGACAGCAGGAGCGCCCGGGTCTCTTATCCCGGAGAGATGCGTCCACACTCCGCCGCCACCGCTCGCTTCATCAGCAACTTGCTTCTGCAGCCGCTCGCTGCCCAAAGTTTTCCCAGGCGCCAGGAGACTCGGCCCTGTTTCAACCCCGGGAAGACCAGGGGTGAGGGCGCGGAGCCTGGGGTCCCGGCCCGGGGAATCCCAAAGCCGCCCACGCGGCCGGGAGTGGAGTGACAGGTGCGACGCGGAGCCACCGGGCGGGCAAGCGTGACCTCGCACCGCGCGTGTAGGAGCGCGAAGGAGGCAGCGGCCGCGCGCT
This sequence comes from Physeter macrocephalus, assembly GCF_002837175.3. NCBI lineage: Eukaryota > Metazoa > Chordata > Mammalia > Artiodactyla > Physeteridae > Physeter > Physeter macrocephalus. The sequence continues at coordinate 37,999 of NW_021145898.1, read as the reverse complement.
CTCCTCTGGCTGCTCTCGCCAGGCCCCCGCGACGCCCCCGGCTCCGCGTTCCCGGCCCCACGACCCTCGCTGCACTTCCGGACACGAGGCGCCCCGAAGCAGATCCCGCGGCCTGCCCGAGCGGAACGGCCGGGCGGGGCTCAAACCCACAGCGCCCGGAAGGGTTGGGGACAGCCGGGTCGACCGCGCCTGCCGGGTCTTCCCGCGCGAGACGGGGCTGCCGGGGGGTGGGCGCACGCGCACCCGCGCGCGCCGCCGTAACCCCTTCCTCCCCGCGCGCCCCCGCACTCCCACCCACCCACCCACCACTCACCGTCGATGTCCCCCAGGGTCAGCTCGTCGCCCAGCTCCGTGAGCGTCTCCATGGTCTCCAGACCGCCCAGCTCTCCGCTCCCGTCCATCGCCCGGCTCGATGCAGAGGAACCCCTGCCGTCCCGCTCAGGGAGACGCGGGGGCGGTGCCGCCGTCACCGCCCATGACACCCAACAGCCCCCGCCGGGTACCGCCTCACCGGCCGGTGCCAGCCGCCGCCATGTTTGCGCCGCGCGGGCGGGGCGGGGCGGGATTGCCCCGCCCCAACCCGCGCCCTCTGTGGCCCCGCCCCCAGGCCGTGCGCGCCCCCTTGTTTGTTGTCAATGGGACCAGGCTTGTCCTGGCCAATCGGCGCGCGAAGCGGCGCGTGGGGTGATGGCGCGTCAACGATCAGCAGCTCAGATTTGCATATCGAGGCCCCTCCCCTGGCGGCCTCTTAGCGAATGCGAAGAGAAGCCTCCAGGTCCTCAGCCCAACCTCCTTCCCGTGTTTAAAGGAACCGCTCCCTTTTCTGTTGGTTCGGCTCCACAAGCTACTCCATCCACCCGCTGGGGAATGAAGGGTTAACACTTTCCACCCCGCGCCCGCCGGGCGCCCCCAGAGTAAGCCTTGAGCACATTACGTCATCGTCCCAGCTGTCTCTCCCTCACCCTAGCCCCCGCCCCCCACTGCCCCCGAGCCCGCTTGGGAGGCGGGTAGAATCAAAACTGGACCTCAGCACTGGGGCCCGGAGGAGTATGGAGATCGTTCACGTCGCGTTTCTCCCAAGCCCCTTACAAAGGCGGCTACCGAAGCTCGCGAACCGCCCAAGTACGGAGCTTATTTTTACAAACCGTGCGCCCTTGCACCTGCCGCGACCACGCGCTTACTCCAGCTGCCTCACCCCGGGTACCTCAGAATCTCCTGCAGTCCTTTAAAATAATGCCAGTGCCCGGAACCACCACAGGCATTCTGAGGTGGGTTCCGAGCACATCTTGACAAAGTTCCGCAGGGATTCTGAGGCGCAACCCACCCACGGATTCCCACTCCTTCAGCCACCAGCACTTCCAGTGTTGCAGTTGGTCACGATGTAAACAACTGTGCAGGTTTCTAGGAATTTATACTAAGGAATAAACGTATGGGTGCTCAGAGAAGTGCACCCTCAAAGGAGCTCATCAGAGTCCGCTGTAACTGGGAAAAATTGGGAAGCCCAATAAGAACCTGATGAATATACCTGTTGACAAAGACTTCCACGATATATTGTTAAAAGGGAACACTATGTTTCCTGCTAGTCTGTGAGAGGTAGCAGTTGCTTTGTTGTCAAGACTTAAGAGTTCAAAGGCTGGGTGGAGGCAGCCATGTGGATTCACTTACAAACCGTGTGACTTTGGGCTGGTTAAATAACTTTTTTTTTTCTCTCAGTTTTTTCATCTCTAAAACGGGGGTAACAGTGCACCCTTGTAGTGGTGAAGATTAAGTGAGATCATGAACACTCATTTGACAATATTTATTGAACATTTCTGTGGCAGGCAAAGAGACAGTTCCTGCCCTCTGAGAGCTTCCAGTCTGGTGAAGAAAACAGACATTGGTATTTAAGACAAAACCTAAAATTATGAGGAGAGAACTGCATCTGGCATAGCTAGGGGAACAAACAACACGGACAAAGGCCCCGAGGCAAAAGGAGCTGATGCAAGCCAGCACTTGGAATAAGTCCTGACACACAGTGCCCATACAAGGTAGCTACTGTAATTGAAAAGTTACATGTGATCTGTGTGTCACATGAAGGACAAAAAGGATGGAAGGCCCAAGAGCTGAGTGTCAGTGATGGTTATGGGAATGGTGGGATTTAGGGTGAATTTTACTTTCTTCTTGGTATTTCAGTATTACTTACTTTTTATAACTAACATGTATAACATAATAAAGTACCTTATTTGGGGGGGAAAAAGACAAGAAAGTTCTTTTCATTGTTTACATGCAGGAAGGTTGGTATAGATTATACTAGTCTCACCCTGAAACAGAAAACCAAACCCTGCTGCCATGCTCTGGACCAGGCACTGAGCTGGACAGTGCCACCTGCAACTCCACCATTCAGTGGCTCTCACAGGGCTCCCCACAGTGGGGGGTGACTGTTTGCTGGCATACCATATGACTCACTTTCACTTTGGTCCAATGCCTTCCTGTCCCAGAGCCTCAGTAACCCTCTGCAGAGGACTACCTGAGTACCAGGAGGTCAGGTAAACGGGCACAGTGCCTCCCACTCTGCAGCTGTTCCCACAGCTCCCAGCTGGAGCTGCCCAGGGAAGAGAGCAGAGTGGTTCTGTTTGTACCTTTGAAGGTGTTAGATGGGAAAACTTGGGCCCACTGGAGGGTGGAGAGGAAGGGATCAACCAAGATGGTGAGAAGTGAAGGTGTAGAAGGAAGAACCCAGGAGGATAAAGATGCTAAATGGGACAGAGGTGAACACAAGACTGGGCTCCTCTCTTTGGCTGTGCATATAGTGGGTGCTCAGCAAATCTACGGGATGACCGAAGAACCATCAGAGAAGGGCTCTTGTCACTGAGAAGCCAGGCCCCAACCTCAGAGAAGCAGTTTAGGGCTGGCCAGAGGGTTCAGACATTATCAAATTCATTACACCAATGAAGTCACAGCACAGGGAAGGGGTGGGCCAGGGTCACTCAGCAAGTCTGATGGGCTAAGACCCTGGGTCTCCCTTGGGCACTGTTAGTGGTAGAGGGTTGGGGATAGTTGTGTGTCTCTCCCCTGGCTTGGCAAAGTCAAAGAGACAGAGCTAGAATTCCCCCCAGGGAGCCCCTCCCTTCTCTGCCTGGAAGGGATATGACAAGGGCGGCTGCCCACTCAGGGCCTAACTCCCTCTGCAGCTTCCCTGCTCCATGGCCCTGGCCTTTTCTTACACACCTCCTGACACAGGGAGCTTGCTGTCTGATCAATCCAGCCTGGAGCAGCCCTACCATTACAAAGCACAGCCTCCTGCAGAGCTGCAGCCTGTCCCCCAAGAGCCCCCACCCGCAGGCTACGGTCTCCCTGCGCTGCCAAAGAGGACAAGTTGATTCTTCCCCGCGCCTGCGCAACGACTGTCCCTGGATATCTGAGGACAGAGATCATGCTGCTCCAAGGCTGTCTTGGGCTAAACACCCTCCCAGGATACTTCTGGTCCCTTCTCAACACTGATCCCTTGTCCATGACAGTGCTGAGAAGGGAACTGGAGGTCAAAGCCAAGCCCCTACTTTGCTGCCCTGCCAGGGCTTGAGGCTCCTCCTCTGAGGAGGAATATCCTCTAAGGTGGTCTCTACATCTGAGGGCCCCCTATCCCCTGACCCAGGCTCCTCTCACCTGCCCCATGGAGAGGCTCACAGCTCCCTGGGGCCCAAACCAACCTGCTAGCCCAGAGCATTTGCTGGCTTTTATTGTCTCTGCAGGGGACAACTGTGCCAGGCAACTCAGTGACACAGTGGGGCCAGCAGCAGGCATGACACCTCCACACATGGCTCAGAGCCTAGTTCTGCTGCCTCGCCAGGAAGGGCAGCAGCCAGCCGGTCAGTGGTCCTAACCCAGCGGGACAGTCCAGCCCAGGATCCCTCCTGCTCCCCCCAGCGTCTCTACAGGGTTAGGTCTGCAGCATAGCGCCCTCTGAAGGCTCCCTTGGCACCCCTCCAGGGAGGTCCCTGGGAAGAAATGCAGCCCTCTGCGGCCCAGTCCCTTCGGCTGGGGCTCAGAGCCGGCTCCAAGGGGCTGAGCAAACTCGGCCTCCCCTCTCACAGGGGCCAGCTCTCACCACCAGTCATACCACTGCGTTCTCTTCCTCCCGACTGGCCTCCTCCTGGCCCCTTGAACCCTGGGATGCTCCAGGGCTATAACTCGGACTGGGATCTTGAGATCCGAGGGCCTTTTCGGATCTCTTTCCGCTTCTCCTCTTTCTTCCGGCGTTTCTCCTCTCCTCTCAGGGCCTTCTGGAAAGGGTCACTGCTGGTGATGAACTGAGGGGAAGAGCAGAGCGGTCTGATTAAGTCTGCTGGCAGCAAAGAGTTCCCTCTGAGCTAGGCTGTTGTGGGGACAGGAAGGTCACTTAGACACAGGCCCTGCCCTCGGGAAGCCCACAGACATGGAGATAGTTAAATGGGCTTGGGGAAACTGCTGAGCGGGTCTTGAAAGATAAGCAGGAGCTTGCCAAGCAAACAGGACTAGGGAAGAGGACATTCCAAGCAGAGGGACAGGTGCTGAACCTGCATGGCGCATCTGAGAAACAACAGAAAGACTCCGCTCAGGGTGAAGGGGCTGAGTGCCGAAGACCACCACAGACCCCCAGAACCCTGAGGAGGAGACAGCAGCCAGCAAGAGTTAAGACAACAGGGGTCCTGCCGCTTGCGAATAAGTTGCAACGTCTAGGCAAGGGAGTGTACAGGAAGCAGGTGGGCCAGAGGTTAAACCGGCAGACCCTGAAAGAGGTGGAAAGACGACAACAGTGGTGCCCAGACTCGTGGCTTCCACAGTGGACGCACGGTGGTACCCAGTGAGGAGATGGAAACACAGGGCGAGCTGGGTAGGAGGAGGATGAGGACTTCAGCCGGGGTCATCCCCAGGCCCTCTGCTCTTCTTCCCCCACTCTCCAGACCGGCTCATCTGATCCCAGGGCTTCCGTTCCACCTCTATGGTCAGTTACCACTCAAATGTGCATCTCCCTATCTAAATGCCTGCCTGACACCTCCACTAATGTGCAAACGTGCCCCAAGCCCAGCATGGCTCCCTCTCCCTAAAACCCAGTCCGCTTCCAGAGTCTCTGTCCTCATGAACAGCAGTGCCCCACAACCCTGTCGAGGCAAGTAGGGCAGAGACCAAGCACTCCCCCCACCCCCACCCCTACCCCTCACAGTCCATTGCCAAGACCTGGCCCATTTTACCCCCTAAGTCTCAAACCTGTCTACTTCTCTCTGCCTCGTCTATCCTACTGCTACCCCCATCACCTCCCCCACCGCCCTCCTGATAAATCTGGGCATCTCCCAGGGTCTCTCCACACCCTCTTTGGCCCCTCTTAAGCCATTCTCCTCACTGCAGTGAGCTACTTTCATAATGTAAGTCTGACTCCTGCTTAAACCCTTCCACGACTCTCCATTACTCTCAGGACAAGGTTCCACACAGCTGCATCTGCAGGCCCCCCCTGCCCCCGCTTCCTCCTCCCTCACTTCTGGTCCCTGGGTTCCTTCGCTCCCACTTCCAGGCCTCTGCACGTGCTGTGGCTCTTCCCAGCCCCCACCCCCTCTGCCACATTAGCTCCAGCTCAGCTGTCACCGTCCTTGGGGACCTGCCCGGGCACCCGGCTGGGGCTGCCTCCTCTGCTTCCTTCTCAGGGCTTCTCCCCTGCCACCACCTGCCTCTGTGACCCCCTGCTTCGTGCCTGTTGCCCCCACTGGACCACACTCTCCACGAGGACAGGCGGATCATGTCGGATGCTGCTCACTGAGCCACAAGCCCCCAGTGCAGGGCCTGACGGGCTTATAGATGGCACTTAGCATGTATTTTTTAAATGAATGAATGAATCACGTTAGAATATGAGATACAATAGTACCCAAAACTCAGGTAACTTTGTTGTGAAATACACCCATTTTATTTGTTCATACGATAAATCTGATAAATGTTTGATCAAGGTAGACGTTAAAAACAAATTAGGGGCTCCACCTTGTGGAGTAATCCACCTACCATGTTAGACTGAACCACAAGTCTGGAAGATGGGGTGAAGTCAGAGAAGTGCAGCCCAGAGAGGGTAAGTGATCTGCTCAAGTTACACAGCTAGTTCCAACTGGGGCTAGCCCCCAGGCCTCCCACTTCCCTGACCAGTGCTTTCCCTATCACACTCTGCTTCCTACCCCTACAAGTTAATTCTGATCCTCTTGGGAGGAAGGAGGAGCTGGGAGACCCCTCAAGCCACAGAGGACTCCACACTCTTGGCTCTGGCTTGGGGAAGGACAAGTCAAGAGATCCTGGCCCCACCAGCCCCAGCTAGGTGGGTCAGAAGAGAAACAATGCCTATCCCTTTCCTGGATCTCCTCCCCGCTAGGTCTGGCTAACGCCTACTTTAAATTCTGATGTTAACCTCGAGTGGACCCTTCGTGTTGCCTGACAATCCAGAATGTTTCCCTGGTCTACCCACTCTCCTGCTCTCCTAGACACACCTTCTCCTCGAACCTCCATCACGCCTCCCCTCCTCACTTGCAGCCCATGACCTTGCTTCCCGTTCCAAAGAGAACGGAAACACTCAGAAGACAACTTCCGCAAGCTCCCAGCACCATACCCACCAGCCCACTTGCTGCTGTGCCCACACTGCTCTTCCAGGCTAGGCCACGCCTCCCCCCAGGCACCAGCTCTCCTCTCCCCACTACCTTCCTCAGGGATGAGGCTCCAGCAACTCTCCTAACCCTGCACCATCGGTTCTTCCTCCCTAATAGGTTGGGGGGGGGGGGTCCCATCAACATGCAAATGTGCTGTAGTCTCTCCCATCACACTAAACTTTCCCCTGGAACCCACACCCTCCTCCAGCTAGTCTCCCGTTGATCTGCTCCCCTTGAAAACAAAACCTTTATGATAAGCGACAAGGATACACTGTACAACATTGGGAATTATAGCCATCATCTTGTAATAACTTTTAATGCAGTATAGTCTGTAAAAATACTGAATCACAGGCTTCCCTGGTGGCGCAGTGGTTAAGAATCCAGCTGCCAATGCAGAGGATGCAGGTTCGAGCCCTGGTCCGGGAAGATCCCACATGCCGTGGAACAACTACGCCCGTGCGCTCCAACTACTGAGCCTGTGCTCTAGAGCCCGCGTGCCACAACTACTGAAGCCCGCATGCCTAGAGCCCATGCTCCGCAACAAGAGAAGCCACCGCCGTGAGAAGCCTGCACGCCACAACCAAGCGTAGCCCCTGCTCGTCGCAACTAGAGAAAGCCCACGTGCAGCAACAGAGACCCAACACAGCCAAAAATAAAAATAAATAAATTTTTTAAAAAACTGAATCACTATGCTGTACACCTGAAACATAAAAAAAAAAGAAAAATTCTTCAAAAGCGTCACCTGTACTTGATGGGATGCGTCCACTTCCTTTCCTCTCATTTACTCCAAACTCAGTCTTTCGTCCCCACCACTCAACCAAAACAGCTTTTACTGAGATCTCTGATGGAATGTCTCCATGCTGCTAAATCCAGTGGCTGATTCTCAGCCTCATCTTCCTTGACCCTCCAGCAGCATCTGACAAGAAGATCACTTCCTCCTTCTTGTCACTTTCCTCACATGGCCTCTGGGAAATTATTCCCTCTTGGGTTTGCTACACTAGCACTGACTGATCCGTCTTGGGGTGCTTTGCTAGTTCCTCCTCATTCTCCCATCTCTATGTGCAGGCACATCTCAGGCCTCAGTCCTCAGACCACTGCTATATGTGCCCTGCCCCTCTGCTACTCTCACATTTGTAGCTCTAGCTTTAAGCTCTTCCCTGAAATCCAGTCATATACCCAGTCGCCTCCTTGACATCTTCATTCAGATGCCCATCAGGTCCAGAAACGAGGTCTTGATCCCCGATCCAGCCCTCGAACTTGTCCCACCAGTTTGCTCATTTTAGAAATGGCAGCCCCATTCTTCCACACACTCAGGTAAAAAATCGTCGAGTCATCCTTAATGCAGCTCTTTCACTCCAGATCTGCTTCCTTAGCGAATTTTATTGGCTCTGCCTTCAAAACAGAACCAAAATCTCACCATTCCTCGCCAGTGTCATTGTTATCACCCTGGTTCAAGCCACCATTAACTCCCAAATAGACAAGCACAGCATCCTCCTTACCAGTATCCGTCTCCTCCCTGGTCCCCCTCACTATTCCCCACACAGCAGCCAGGCTGATCCTTTAAAAGGATAAGTCAGAGACCCTCACCCTGCTCCTATGCGTCTTGGAGCCAAAGCCCTTGAGAAGACATGCGAGGGTCCTGTGCTCTGGCCTACAACTCTGACCTCACCCGATCTCACACTCTCCACCCTTCCAAATACGCTTCCAATTCAGGGCCTTTGCACTTGCTGCTCCTTCAGCCTGGAATATTCTTCCCCCAGAGACAGAGCTGGCTCCCTTGCTGTTTCACGTCTTTGCAGTAAGAACCTTCTGTGTCCAAGTCATGTGAAATAGCAACTGTATTCCCATGTTATCCCAGGAATTCCTTAATCACATTCCTCTGCTTTTTTTCTCCGTAGCCCTTATCACCACCTATCATATATATATATATATATATATATATATATATTTTTTTTTTTTTTTTTTTTTTTTTTTTTTTGGGGTTGGGGGGCCCTC
>NW_021145898.1:11487-29294 GCF_002837175.3 Physeter macrocephalus | reverse complement strand
TTTTTTTTTTTTTTTTGTGGTATGCGGGCCTCCCTCTGTTGGGGCCCCGCCCGTTGCGGAGCACAGGCCCCGGACGCGCAGGCTCAGCGGCCACGGCTCACGGGCCCAGCCGCTCCGCGGCATGTGGGATCCTCCCAGACCGGGGCGCGAACCCGGTTCCCCTGCATCGGCAGGCGGACGCGCAACCGCTGCGCCACCAGGGAAGCCCTATCATATATTTTTTATTGACTGTCTATCTCCTCCAACTAGAATGCCATTCCCAGGAGGGCAGAGCTAGAACGCTTCTCTAGTGGCTGGGATTCAGTAGATGCTCACTAAACGTTGAACAAATGCATGTGCTATGCCTCTGAGCCTTTGTGCAAGCTGGTCCCTCTGTCTGGGAAGGTCTTCCCTGAGTTGGTCAACTCCGCACTTCTTACTTATCCCAGAGCCTCCACCCTCTACTTCCACAGGCTCCCTCACATGGGTCCTTCCCTCTTGCACTGGTACAGAGATCACGCTAGATTGGGACTGTGTTTCTCTGCTACCTTCCCCAACAGACGGTGAGCGTCCTCAGAGCAGGGAGAGGGCCAGCTCCCTCTGGACTGGGACAGTGGCCAGCACAAAGCCTGATACAAGTCGGCTCTAGCGATGGGTATGTAGTAGGAGGGGACTCCCGGAACACCCACTGGTATGGAGAGAGTGCCCAAGGTGAGCAGAGCAAACGTGGGCTGTTGCTGGTGGACACGTCCACACGGGATACCAAAAAGTGAGTAAAATCTTGGGACCATCTCCAGCCAATAAAAGTAAGGAAAGTATGTTGCTTCTGCGGTATGCCCAAGCAGAGCACATGAAGCTAAATTACATCTATCCTGAAGCCCATTCTCTCTGTGCCCCATGCTCTCACCTTCCTCGTGTGTGAGAGGCAGTCACGATCTGCAGGGCAAGGAGAGCCAGTGACACAGCAAAAAAAGAATCTCCATGGGAGCTCCCTCACTGGGAAAGGCAATCTGCCACGGCCTTGAGCATCCCTGCACGTTCTTGCCGCGTACACCAAGAACCCAGCCCTGACTGTTCTTACCCAGGCCATTTATCAGGGTCGTGACTGCAGCACGCAACCTTGAAGGATGTGTCATCTTGGTTTTACATGAAGGGGAGGCAGCTACGCTAGTGTGGAAAACCATATCCCCCACTCTGTCACCTGAAGCAAAGCCACTAGATCAACAGGGCCCTCGAGTCAGAGGTTCCTCTGAATACTCAGGCCTGTCCTCTGATTGTTCACCTAAATTAAGAGCTAATGGTGCTGTACAGAAGAGTTAACATAGCTGGCCTCACTGCTCTCTTTTAGAAGGCTTGCTTCCAAGGTTGGTCCTTGGCTGGTGTCTGGGAACTTGGGTTTCTGGGAGGGATTCCCATCACCCTAACTGATAAGAGTGGCTCATTGCACCTAAACTGTGCAAAAATGTGGTTTATGCTAAACACCCACTTTCCTTCTGGAGTCTGGAATTTTGGTATGTGCTAGGCAGAGGGTGCCTACGTGACCAGTTCCTAGTAAAAACTCTGGGCACTGAGTCTTTAACAGGCTCTCCTGATAAACAACTTTTCACACATATTTTTATAACCTGTTGCTGGGGGAATAAATTGTGTCCTGTGTGACTTCACTGGGAGAGACTCATGGAAGCTTGTGTCTGGTTTCCCTTAGACTTCACCCAAGGAGCATTTTCCCTTTGCTGATTTTACTGTGGATCCTTTCACCGTAATAAATCATAGCCTCGAGTACAAGCACACACTGAGTCCTGTGAATCCTCCTAGCGAATCATCAACCTTGGGGCGGCTTTGGGAACCCTCGGCACAGGTGACCATGGGCAGCAGCAGCCATCTAGCCCCAGGGGTGACACTGGAAGACCAACTGCCATAAAGGCTAGTAAGACAACAATCTGAATTAAAAGCCGTCACTCTTGCCTAGACAATATTCCTAATGACCAGGCATGTTGTATTCTTACTGACTGTTGTCAGTGTCCTAGCCATCTGGTCTGCCAGATGAGCAGGCTAAACTGGCAGATCAAAGATGCCCATCCCTCTTGAGGGCCATGAACTGTGGAAACAAACTGTGGCTGACAATGGGACAGTCTGGGTCACTCGCTAAGGCGCTCATAGCCAATTCTCTGGTAAGACCAACCAGAATCAAAAGGCTGATCAAGCCTACACAGCCCAGTTGACTGGCACTGCCACCTATATGCATCACTGTACTAAATGTGGCAATACACTCACCACCATGGACTGACACAAAGCAGAGGACTCTGTATTTCTGGTTCAGCTACCTAGAGTCCCTGGCTGGAACAGTATGGCCCAAGATCATTAGAATAATGACCACTTGGGGGACTTTCCCTGGCGGTCCAGTGCTAAGACTCCGCGCTTCCACCGCAGGGGGCACGGGTTCGATCCCTGGTCGGGGAACTAAGATACCGCATGCTGTGTGGCACGGCCCAAAAAAAAAAAAAAAAAAAAAGAAGCATGACCTCTTGGTTGAGTATGCTCCTTGCCAAGTCCCCCTGTGGTGGCCCATGTGGGCCAAGATGGGAGATATGTGTCTGTGGAAATCTTGCAAAAATTCCCTTGTCCCACTCACATCTGACCCTTCTGAACAAAAAGTTTAGGTTAAAGTAGGAAAAAATTGGAGAAAAGTGAAATTATAGGTCCTGGGATGTGACATGTTGATTTTGTACCAATAATCTGGGGAGGGATTACCTGAGATCCCAGGAGGTGTGTGGAACAATTAATCCTCTTTGTCCTTTAGATCCAGCACTGCCACCTGGCAAAACAATCCTAGGGTCCACCCAAGCCAAGTGGCAGCTGCAGTTGAGAGTCAGACCAGCTGTCCAGTGTGTCATTCTCAACCACGTGACAGGAAAATTCACATAGACGCAGTCAGTCCTGAACTATTCTGCCGTGCCTGATACCATCAAAGGCAGCTCCCAAAGTAACCCTGTGCAGACACACAGACCAGTACAACCTTGTTTCAATCTGACAGGCAAATCCACCTGCCTCTCCCGATCCCTGAGCGACCCTGGTTATGCCATGTAGGGCAACGCAGGCTGCAACGCAGCAGCAACACTGCCTCCAGGGCTCAGCCAAACAATGCAATGGTGACTCAAATCAAGTGGCAACACATAGGAGACAGTGGGCCACAGAATGCCTCTCCACTGGGGATGAGCGTTGCTTTGGGTCTATTGGCCCCTGTAATCACTGGCAATGACATCAAAGATCAGCAGCTCAGTCTAAACCCTTGTATGGGTGGTAACAGATGATAGACTGATCTTAGACTGCATGATGATTTTCTAATGTAAGATCTACTGCCCCCGCCCCCGCCCCCAGGACTTATCAGAGCTGGCTAAGTCCAGGACCCTGGAGCATACGGTTGAGACCAACACTGCGCGTGGCCTCATCCTGCTGCTTAGAGTCCTACTGACAGCAGTCCGAGACAAGCTGAACAAATGTGGTCCTGGTCTCTACTGATCAGATTAATCATGGAATAGGACATTCATGTAGAAATGTGAGCTAAGCCAAGACACGTAGGGCTGATGGACAGACTGTGGGGAGGCAATCTCCATCGCCCAGCACGTTCTTGCTGGTACACCAGACCACTCTGTACCTGGGCCATTTCTCAGGTTGTGTTTCCAGAAAGCAACCATGAAGGATGAGGTGATGTCTGCCTGCAAACAAAGACTTAGTTTGCTTCTGTTCCTTATAAAGGTGGTGAATTTCCCAAGCTTGGTGCTCCTAGCCTGATGCAAACCCACTGCATGCGTGGCATTTGCCTGGGCCCTTCTGTGTCACCCTCCTGGGACTTGGGGAATAAGGGAAACCCACATGACCAGGCCAACAGCAACTGCTTTTGCTGCAATAAACTCTGCTGTCTCTAACCTGTCAGCATCCATGAAACAGCAGCAAAATCCTAAACCTTCAGAGGTCCCTCCCTACACCTGAGGAGAGTTTGCGATCTGAGGAGTACAGTGCTCTGGCCCTTCCTCCCTGCCGCTCTGGCCCTGCCCTGCCACCTCTGATCTCTTCCTCCCCTCTACTGTGTGTCCGCATCTGTCGTGCTTCCCCTGCAGCCTCCAGCTCTCAGAGCCCACCTCAGCCCCTAGGAAGAGAACATGTGCAGGAATGTGGGACAGAAGCCTGGCTGGGGGCTCAGAGGCTCAAGGGCAGAGAAGCCTGGCCTGACCTCCCATGGCTTCCCTGACATTTGCCTGATGGGCACAGTGCCTACCGTGCACTGAGATGGATGTGTTCATAGCCTCTGACTGGCCCTCACAGTTGAGGTCCATACCGCACGGACAGACAGGGAGCTGAGGCTAAGACAGGGCCAGCAGCTTGCCTGAAGGTACCAGTGAGCGAGTGATACTCAGGCCCAGACCCAGGCACTTCTGGCTCCAAGTCCAAAGCCCTCACACTCCACTCTAGGTGCCCCAGCCCCTGCAGGCCCTGGCCTCCCAGGGCTCAGCAGAGGCCAAGCAGACATGGCCACAGGTCCCAGCAGCTCACCTCTGTGTGGTCTACTTTAAATGGGTTCTGGAAGTCAGAGTCTTTCTCGCTGATTCCCAGCTCCTGGGCCATCTGCGGATGAGGAAAAGCTAGTCATCCTCTGCCTTCTCCTGCCTCCTGCTCACCCAAGGGCCACTCCCTCCGAGGCCTGAACAGATGTGGGCCAGGTGGTGACCCCTAGGGACCCAGGTTGGCATAGAACCCCATGAAAGGGCACCTCAAGGTGGCCCAAGGCTTATCACAGAAAACGCAACCAAGGGCTGACATTCAGGCCTCACTAAAGGCAGATGCGTGGCTCACAGCGTACCACCAGACAGAGGGCTCCCGGACCTCCTCTGCCCCAGTCCTTACCAGGCTGAGGATGGACGAGTGGGGGCCCTGGTCAAAGACGCCCGACTGGTTGCAGAAGCTGATGCCCCAGCGGATGAGGAGGTTCCAGTTGGAGTTGTGGTCAAAGCAGTGGTGCACGATCCTTGGGAAGCGCAGCACCACATCACCGAAGAAGGCCGTGTTCTCCACCACTTGGGAGAAAGCTGGTGAAAGGACCCTGATGAGTGGCCAGGGGAGATGCCCTTCTACAGCCCTCCTGGCCAGCCCTACGCACCCTCCAGAGAACAGAGGCAAGCCCACTAATCAGAGAAGGGGAACGGTGCCTGAGGCCCACAGGCTGCTGACCACATGTACAGTGCATGCTAAGGGCTTTATGTCTACCAGGTCACTGAATCATCAAAACCACCTTTAGAGAGAGATGTGTCTGCTATTCCCATTTCTCACATGGGAAACTGACGCTGACAGCTCGTGAGTAGCAAACCTGGGCTGCAAACCCAGGGCTGTCTGACTCCAAAGGACATGCTCTTTCCCCTGTATCTCACATCTCAGAAGACTCGTTTGCCATGGGGACCAGAGACGTGGGTGTCCTTTTGCACATGGAGGCATATGCATCCCATGAGGCTTCGCAGGGCCTAACCTCCCCAACTTGGTATCCTAATGTCCAGAACTGGGCCCTGGTGTTAACACAACTACAGTGCCTGTGAGGGGTCAGTTCTGTTAGGATGGCCAGGGAACACATCAGGGTTTGTTTTCTTTTTAGTGTATATCCAATTTTATTTTATTTTAAATGCTTAAGTTCTTATTTTGAAATAATTTTAGACTTACATAATACACCACAAAATTCCTTCACTGGGCTTCCTCTAATGTTATCATCTTATATAACCATTGCCCAACTATCTAAACCAGGAAATTAACATTGATACAATACTATTAATCAACCCACAAACCTAATCTGAATTTGGTCAGTTTTCCCACCAATATCCCTCCTCTAGTCAACAAATCAGTTTAGACTGAGTTTAGTGTCCATTATGGGGGCACATCCCCCGACCCACGCTAGCATGAAGAATAGTAACTATACACCCAGCCCTGGTGGCAGCCCCTGTTTGAGTGACCCCTATAGATAAGGCCCAGGCAGCTCTCACCAGCACTGGCCAGGCCACACAGAGATAAGCAGACTCCTACAAAGATATGCCAGGTTGGGTCTGAGACAAGTGGGGCAGGGACCCCCGGGCTTCAGAACAATCTTGAACCGCAGAGAACTCAGGAGTTCGCTTGGTTTACAGGTAAGAGCCAGGCAAACCACCTATCCTCTTTCATGTGGAAACTGGAGGTAACAGTGCCTTCCTCAGTTATAGTGGAGATTAGAGATGATATTTGTAATGTGCCCAACACTCAATATGTAAAAGCTCCTTCCGTCCTGTCTCAGACAGTGAGACCTAACAAACTCTACTGTTAGAATGTAACCAGTTAATGGGGAGAAATTACCACCGGAGAGAAATTCTTGGAAGAGGAGATGAAGGGATTCAAAATATTCTTTTATTTATCTATGTTGGTCTCACCTTGTCTCAAAAAGGATTTAACGGAGTTGAGGCTTTTAGAACAGTAGTAAAGAGTGATGGTAACTGCTCCCATGGGCCAGTCACTTCAGCAGGCCTCAGTTTTTTCTCCTATAAATGGGAACAACCCTTGCCATCTCTACCAGGAGGGTCAGGGTAATGCAGGCAAGGATTTCTGGAGTGGAAGTGGGCAAAGGCTCCTCCCTAATTCCCGTCTCAAACACCTAACCACACGACAGAATATATCTGTGTCAGGGACACAGAAACTGGCTCTGAAATGAGCCAAGAAACACTTGGAGAATCATATACTAAGTGCCTAACTACCCAAAGAGACTCCTTGGAAGGTGCCACAAGAGGGTACTTCCAGAGAGAGAAAAAAGAGTGACAAGAACAAGAGGGAAGGAGCAGCTAGAGAAGATCAAGGATGGAGGGGGGAAGAGGAGAGGGAGAGATTGGGGAGACCATACCATCCTTCAGTTTCTCGTCCTGGGGGAAGGGCCCATCTGGGAGCACATCTGCAGCAATGAGCACTGTCCGGGAGTCCTCCAGCACCTGAGGGAACCCCACCTGGGCTAAGTGGCTTTGAAAAGGTCTTCCCAGACCGGCCCCAGTCCCATTTACTTCAACCCTACTTCAAATCTTCTGTGAGGGGCTTCCCTGTTGGCGCAGTGGTTAAGAATCTGCCTGCCAACACAGCGGACAGGGGTACGAGCCCTGGTCTGGGAAGATCCCACATGCCGCGGAGCAACTAAGCCCGTGCGCCACAACTACTGAGCCTGTGCTCCAGAGCCCACGAGCCACAACTACTGAGCCCGCACACCACAACTACTGAAGCCCGTGCGCCTAGAGCCCCTGCTCCGCAACAAGAGAAGCCACCACAATGAGAAGCCTGCGCACCGCAATGAAGAGCAGCCCCTGCTCGCCGCAACTAGAGAAAGCCCGCGCATACCAACGGAGACCCAACATACCCCCAAATAAATAAATAAATAATAAAAATAAATTAATTATATATAAAAAAGATCTTCTGTGCATGCGCTTCCCCCTCACTGAACACCATCCCCTTGGGGAACTCCTACGCATCCAACAGTGCCCAGATCAAAGACCAGGCCTGCCATGAGCTGCCCCCTGCCTGCATGCACCTTAAAGAGCCCCTTGAGCATGACATCAAGGATCTTGTACTGCTGGTGGACATCGTTCAGCTGTGCTAGGTTTTTCAGCGCCAACAGCTGCTCCCGCCGCTTCACCTCAAACATCTTCTTGTCTGAGCAGCATTAAGTTAAGGAACTGGCACCAGTTCTCCTGCCTGGATAACCCAGTGGTCCCGATCGAGAGGGCCCACCCTGGCCAGCAAGTCTCTGCCAGGGGCGTAGATGTGCATGCCTGGGACTCCCCAGGGAATGAACACACGCTCTGAGAAGCATGTGAATCCTGCAACATATCATTCATCCACTTCACAGAGGATTCCACACCCGACAACCTGAATACAACCCTGAGGACCTGGCTCCTGCCCTCCCCTCCTCGCGGTCTTTCCCCAATCTCCCACAGCCACTCATTGCTCCCAGAACCTCCGCCCCTCTGCTCACACTGTACACTCTGCCTGGGGTGCCCCCCGCCCTTCTCTACAAGTTTCTATTCTTTCAAGACCCAGCCCTTGGGTAGGAAGCCCAGTATGCCAGGGCTTGGTCTCCGGCCAGGGTCTCACCCACAAAGAACGAGGCACATGTACAATCCTCAAGAGTCCTCATGGCTCTGAGATATATGCCTTGCCTTCTCAATTTAACATGTGGGGAAACTGAGGTTCAGAACAGAACTGACTTGATCAAGGTCTGGTTAGAGCACCTTACTTTTTCTCCCCTGTTCCTATTAGGGGGGTCTGCTCCATCCCTGGAATCTCCCAAGGGGTTGTGGGTATAGAGAAACCTCATTTATAGACCCCTCAAAAACACCGCCAACCCCAAAGGATACAGATCTCCAGGCTCGGGTCCAGGGAGGTCCTCAGGGTGTCTGTGACTCCTGTCCCAGACAGTAGCAGGACAGAGAGGAAAGCCAGGAACTGAAGAAGGTCCATATCCAAGACTCTGGAGCTAGGGGAGTAACCCAGAGAAAGAAGGTGAGACCCAGAGCTTGGTGTTATATGAAACAGAAAGTGAGTTGAACAGCAACTTCCCTTGACATGACACAGCCTCCAAATACCAAGAACCCAGCTTTGGGAAGCCCTGAGGCCCCAATTCCTAGCCCAGGGCCAGTGACCAACAGACACAAAATAAAGACATGGGATGATAGGAGGGAGGGAGAAAGATAAAGTCAGCAAGGTAGGGATGCTTAGAGAACAGGGATCAACGCCTGGAACCCTGCACTGGAGCTCTGGCTCTGCCTGACTTCGGGACCTCGGGCAAATTGCTCAGCCTCTCTGAGCTTCATCTTCCTCACTGCAAAATGTGGATAAGGAAGTCATCTCCCTGTTGCAGACAGAAGGCTGGGTGAGGCACTGTGCCTGAGGAAGGAGGGCCCGGTCGATATCACTGCCTCTCAATTCCCCATCCTGGCCTCTCAGGAGGCCCAGGCAGTCAGAGATGTGAAACTTCTGGGGTTTCCCACCTTTCCTGACTTCTGTCACCAGAAAGGAAGAAGGGGTGCAGGGTGGGATGGCAGGCAAGACAGTCTTGAGATAAGACGGCTGTTATTCTCTTAGGAACCACAGGCACCACAAGCAACACCTGTCCCTATCTAGGCAATATTCCCCAATCACCTACTGAGTACCTGTCATGTTCTAAGCACTGTTCTAGAGGCGGGAATATGGCAGTGACAAACAAAATTCCCTGCACACTGGTACTTTCACCCCTAGTAGGGTTAAGAGACAACCAGTAAAGTTGTAAAACAAGCACAGAAAGATGAGAGGGAGTCAGCAAAGTGCAATATTAAATACAGTAGTCAGAGGCAGCCTCTACTCAGATGATAGCTGCCCAATTTTACCAACGTGGAGACCAAAGCACAGAAAAATGAGGGGACTGCCCAAAGTCACTCATGGATTCTCAGGCTAAACCAAGAGTCTTAATGAGCACAGGCTATCTCAGAGCTGGCCACTGTTCTATAAGGACACCTAGGTGTGTCCTAGAGATGCTCAGTTATTGACAGTGAGACCCCACACAGAACAACCAGAGAACCGCCCCCACCCCACGCTGATGAGACAACTGAAGCCTAGAGAATGGGAAAAAATAGTTCAAGCTCACCCAGAACCCTTACCTTCCACCGTCACGCTCCAGACTCAAGGGAACCAAACACTGGTTAAGGCAGAACTTGGGGTCAGGGGAAATCAGACAGCCGGTAATGACTGAAGCAGGAAGAAGTGGAAAAAGAAAGCCGAAAAAGCGGACTGCGTGGGGCAGATCCTACTGTCTCTACTGTTACTCCCACTTATCCGTCTCTCAATCCTGCTCCCTGCCCCCATGAGTCCCCAGAGCTCTTCCCGGCTGGGCGTGCGACTCCGAGGCCATTCTGCAGAGGTGGCTTGGTGGTGGATCCTGAGCCGGCAACCCGGGTTCGGAGACCAGGGTCGCTGCCCCTAGCCTTTAGAGCTCCAGGAAGAGAAAGTCTTTCTAATGAGAAGAGGTGTCCGGATCCGCGAATCCCAACCCCCACCCTGTGCAGCCAGTTCTGGGCCCTCGGAGCCGGCAACCCGGGTTCGGAGACCAGGGTCGCTGCCCCTAGCCTTTAGAGCTCCAGGAAGAGAAAGTCTTTCTAATGAGAAGAGGTGTCCGGATCCGCGAATCCCAACCCCCACACTGTGCAGCCAGTTCTGGGCCCTCGGTCCCTCCCCCGCCCCCCCCCCACCCAGGAAGCCTGCCCACCCAGCGCCCTCGCCCTCACCTACCAGGCCGGGCGGGCGGACAGGAGTCAGCGTGCACCTCGCCTCGAGGGCCCGCAGACGAGCGGCAGAGGCGCGGAACCTCACAGTGTCCCAGAGCAGCCACGCAGGAACTGCCGAGCGCCGCCCCCGCCCAAAGATCGCGGGCCGCGACTGCCGCTCCTTGACCTAACTTCCGGCCCCGCCCAGTAGGCTCCGTCGCTAGCCCTGCCCGAGGTCCGTGGGAGTTCGGTCCCGCCCACCCTGCGTGGCGGCTTGCGCACTTGCCGCGTTAAGGTCGGCTTGGAGGAAATAGTCAGCCTTAGGTGTGTGTCTAAAGTAAAGGACGCGTTAGCAATAATGAGGCCCTGACCCCTGCCGGCCGGGCGGCCTCCCCAGCGCCCTCCCCGAAACTGTTTCGTTAGCTGTTTTGTGGGTTTTTAAAAAATATTTATTTGGCTGCACCGGGTCTTAGCTGCGGCGCGCGGGATCTTTAGTTGCGGCATGTGAGAATCTACTTCCCTGACCAGGGATCAAACCCCGGCGCCCTGCATTGGGAGCGGGGAGTCTTAAACACTGGACCACCAGGGAGGTTCCAGCTGAGTGTTTTTTAAACTGCAGTTGTCAAGATCAGTTTAGTGGATCGTGGCTAACACTTTTTTCTTTTTAAGTAACGTGCAATGCAGAGTTGGGGCATACCCTGCTCGCCCCTCGGATCCACCAAGTTCTAACCCAAGTTCGTGGGGTCCTTCCCTGTCCTATCATTAGGACGGAGTTCAGCCCAGTTTTGCGTAGGGTCAGTCCAGCCAGACCCAAGGGCTAGCCAGTTACAGGCACCGGGGCCCTGGCAGACAGGCGGGAAGAGAGTTAAAGGCCCTGGTGAGCTGAGCTCAGAACACGCGCGGGCAGTTGTGGAGGGCAGACATTGAAAGAACTACACACGTGTGTGCACAAATACACGCTCTGAGGAGGGCCGGGAGAGAAAGGAACACAGGGGACCTACTTTAGCCAGGGAAGAGCTGAGCTGGGGCAGTTTCCGTCAGCTAGGAAGGCTGAGAAGGTTTTGACCCGCTCACCTTCCTTGCCTGGAAATTGTACCTCTCTCCGCTTTCACCTGAGGTGAAGCAGCAGGTAAAGTACTTCCCAGAGCACCTGGACCACGGCAGCACCAAATACATGGCCTTTCTCTGCCCCTTCTGCCCCAAGGATGGCCTGACTGATGTCTTCCACTGAGGTAACCGGCTGGCGTTAGCAGAACAAATCCCTCCCCCTCTCTGAGAATGCCATCCATCCTGGCTGAGGAACCAGCTGAAGGGAGCCAAGGTAAGTCCAAAGTGAAATGTTTTTGGAGAGCCCACACAGGCATGTGAGTATATCACTATTTCCTGATTCTGTTTCAACAATGGAGTAAATGGCTCCAGATGAACGGCTGCAGTTGTCATCCATTTCCCCCAAACCAGTGTGCCCTGACTTTGTCTTCTCCAGGTCTCAGTTCTGTTTCTGGGCCTTCAGGTCCTGAGGATCAGTCTCTGATGTGGGACAGGGATACAGCCACTCCTCCCAGGCAGCTGGCAGCAAACATGAGAGGAGAACAGCAGAGACGTGGGGCCAGCCATGGGACAACCACACTTCCGGGGCCCCAAAAGGCAAAAACAGACAAGAGCAGAGGTGCACCTGAGAAGAGTGGGATGGATTCTAAAACTTGTCAGGTTAGGACCTGACACTGAACACCTGGGCTAGGTAGTTGCTGTACATCAGGGAACGTTCCATGGAAAGGGTTAGGGGGAGAGCCAGGGAGGCCACACACACACCTCCAGACCACAGTGTCTCTGGAGCACCACAGCAACCCCTCAGAGGGCCAGTGAGCACTGCCCACAGCCCCAGGCTTTCTCAGGGACGTGCCAGTCACCCAGCACCCTCCCCCACCGTGTTGTGCTTAGGGCAGCGTCTGTGCCAACTGGGCTTGGGCAACTTTCTCCAAAGCTCCTGGGGAAGGACTAGCTCCCTTCTGAGTTTGGTGATATGACTTTGGAGATGGTCATGTCTGGGGTCAAATCCTGATGCTATCACTGTGTGATTCTGGGCAAGTCATTTAACCTCTCTGAGCTAAGTTACAACTGTGTTAACACTCCTAGCTACTGTGAGGATTAGATACAGTGCATGTAACATGACTGGCCCTCGGTAGGAACTTAATAGAGCAAGTCATTGTCATTGCTACCACTGTTAATTATTCTCACTGACCCCTGCTTGCCTTAGAAGACAGGGCTGTAGACAGTGCAACTCTGTCCTGAAGCATGACACTATAGCTTCCCATTGCCTGGGTGACCCTACCCAGGCCAAAGCGCCCAGATGCAAGAAAGGATACATCATGTCCTGTAGGGGCGGCTGGGCCGTGGAGGCCCTGGGGGAAAGACCCTCCAAGGAGGCCTGCAGGGTCTGGGCCATGCTATGATCAGCCAGGAGGCCCATGCTCTGGACCTGGGGGGAGAAGATGGTAGGGAAGACAGGCTTTCTCAGTGCCCACTCCACAGAGGCCCTCTCTACCCTCCACCCCCTGCACTCCTGACCTCCCGTTGGCTGCTGTGGCTAGAGCTCCCCACCTCCACAGGGAAGAGGGTACAGAGGGTCTGGCCTCACAGTGGCTAAATAGCATCCCCTTTCCACCCACCTGCAGGAAGAAGCCACGCAGAGCCTGGAGTGTGGTGCTGGAGAGGGTAGAGAGGTCAGCCAAAGCTGCGCCTTGCAGAACACGGCCCACCTCTTCATGAGAGAGGATGCTGCTGCTCCGGAACCGCACAAACTGGCCCAGGGAGAGAAGCCCCAGACATGTAGTGATTCGGCATCTCCTTCATTCACAGGTATTTGCTGTGCCCTGCCGGGCTCAGCACTGGGCTGGGGGCATGGATCTGAAGCCCACCGAACTCTGCCTTCAAGAGGTCAGTGTTGGTAGGCAGGGGTGGGGTCGTGTCACAGGAGAGTGAGGTAATGAGGAGGATTGCAAGACCCTGAGAGTTTTGCTCTGCTGACCCCTTCAGTCCCGCCACTCCTACCCTGCCCCTCACACTAGACTATGTGTGGTTACCCAGACACACCACCACATTCTCATATACCTACTGTTCTCACTTCAGTACTGTACCTGCAATACTTTTCCTTCTCTTTGCCTATTAATCCTTCAAGCCTCAGCTAAAATGTTACCTTCACTGCTGAATGTTTTCATTTTATTAAGGAAATACAGGCATTAACTGGGTGCTTACTATATTCTTACTTCTCCCTCACAGCTCTGGCAGAAGCAATTACTCTTTTCTCTGGGTTCCTACACCAACCATTGATTTATTATTCATTGATCCACTTCACTATCATTCACAGGCTTGCTGCCTTGTTTATTCAGTGGGCACTTACCATGTTCTAGGCACTTAGCATTATCTTCTACTCTTCCATTAATAACATCATATTTTAACTATTAATTTCCTTGTCTATCTCCTTCTCTAGACTGAGGGACCTTTAAGTCAGAACATTTGGCTCACTGACATCTTTGGTACCTAGCACAGGATCTGGCAGGTGGTGGGCAGGCCTGGTCAATGTTTCATGAGTGAATGAGAAAGAATGTCTGGGCAGAGGAGATGTGGGCATTCAGAGGAATTCTCTAGGCAGCCTTCTTGTAGGGTAAAGGCTCATCCAGCCCCTCTACCTTCTTGGAGGATGACATTCTTCAGACCACAGGACCATCCTTTCTGCACTTACCAGGGTCATGAGCCTCAAGATCTCAGCTCTGAGGAAGGAATTCTCTCCAGTATCCAGGAGGGTAAATAGCAAAAACCGATTCCAGGGCTGGGAGGCCACATGGAGTGCTATGGGAAACACCAGTCAACCATGTGTTGTTAATGCTGCTTTCCCAAAGGCCTTAGAACATTGCTAAAGAAAACTTTCTCCTATTGGCTCAAAAAAGGGTTGCTCAGCAAAGGCAGGACACTGGACAAGCTGACCCCAGGGCGTTTCTTTCTCCTGGGCTTCTATCCACCCTTGCTGCCTGGCACAGGGAGACCACATATCCCACTAATGTGGGAGGCAGACAACAGGAAGAGCTCTGCCACTTAAGAGCTATGTGACCTTGGTTGGGGCAAGTTGCTTAACCTCCCCGAACCTCAGTGTCCTCATCTGTATGATGGGCATGGCAGTGCCCTTGCAGTATTGTTAAAAGAATTAAACAAAATGAGTGTGAATCAGGGAGCTCCCTCGTGGCCTAATGGTTAGGATTCTGGGCTTTCACTGCCATGGCCTGGGTTCAATCCCTGGTTGGGGAACTGAGATCCTGCAAGCCACGTGGCTCGGCCAAAAAAACTGAGTGTGAATCACAGAACAGAGGATGGGAGTCTGGGGTGGGAGGGTGGCAGGTGCTGGCCCCGTCCAATCTCCCCCATGGGAACATCAGAGAATGGGGAGGGTTTCTACCGATGTCTGGACTCCGGGCATGCAGGTAGTCAAACAAGGCCTCCAGGCAGCCGACACAAGCGTGGGACAACAGAGGGTCCTTCTGCAAGAAAACAACAAAAACAAAAACCCCACAGAAGTTCACGTCCGGTTTTGCTACCAGTGGATTTTGGTGCCAACCAAGAAAAAAACATTTGGTTTTCAAAACAATTTAGATTTCAGAATTTCAGATTTGGGATTGTGGCTCTATAGATAATCAGGAATGTTTGTTGGTTTCATCTCTCACCCACACACAAAGCACGGTGCTTATACTGATGATTTACCTACATTTGAGAGACTGTTTTGCTTCAGAAAAGGATGGGCCCTGGGCCCCATTAAGAGATTCACAGATTACAGATTCTGTAAGAGCCACACAGTTTATCTAAGCCAATGCATGTAAATCTTTTGGTAAAGCAGCAGAACCTTTCATCAAACAAAATTTTATGCTCTAAGCATAAGAAAAGAACTTAGGGTTAGGGATATGCAAATTAAAACCACCTTGAGGTACCATTACGCACTCATCAACAGCTAAAACTGACTGACAGTACCAAGTGTTGGCAAGAATGTGAAGCAGCTGGAACTCTCATGCACTCCTGATGGGAAGGAAAAATGGTGCAGCCACTTTGGAAAACAGTCTGATGGTTAGTTAGTTAGTTAGTTATCTATCTAGCTGTGTTCGGTCGTCCTTGCTGCACACGGGCTTTCTCCAGTTGCGGCGAGCAGGGGCCACTCCTCATTGCGGTGCGCAGGCTTCTCACTGCGGTGGATTACAGATTCTGTAAGAGCCACACAGTTTATCTAAGCCAATGCATGTAAATCTTTTGGTAAAGCAGCAGAACCTTTCATCAAACAAAATTTTATGCTCTAAGCATAAGAAAAGAACTTAGGGTTAGGGATATGCAAATTAAAACCACCTTGAGGTACCATTACGCACTCATCAACAGCTAAAACTGACTGACAGTACCAAGTGTTGGCAAGAATGTGAAGCAGCTGGAACTCTCATGCACTCCTGATGGGAAGGAAAAATGGTGCAGCCACTTTGGAAAACAGTCTGATGGTTAGTTAGTTAGTTAGTTATCTATCTAGCTGTGTTCGGTCGTCCTTGCTGCACACGGGCTTTCTCCAGTTGCGGCGAGCAGGGGCCACTCCTCATTGCGGTGCGCAGGCTTCTCACCGCGGTGGCTTCTCTTGTTACGGAGCATGGGCTCTAGGCACGCGGGCTTCAGTAGTTGAGGCTCACGGGCTCTAGAGCTCAGGCTCAGCAGCTGTGGTGACAGGCTCTGTTGCTCCGTGGCATGTGGTTCTTCCCGGACCAAGGATCGAACCCGTGTCCCCTGCATTGGCAGGAGGATTCCCAACCGCTGTGCCACCAGGGAAGTCCCAGTCTGATGGTTTCTTATAAACATACACTTACCATATGTGGTAGGCAGAATTTTAAGATGGTCCCATGACCTTTGCTCCCAGATGTTACTCCTGTGATTAGGTTACAATACATGGCAAAAGGGAGATTGTTTGGGTGGGTCCAATCTAATTACACCAGTCCTTTAAAAGCACAGTTTTCTCTGGCTGGTAGCAGAAGAAGAACCAGAGAGTCCAGAAGTGTGAGAAGACTTAACATGCATTGCTGGTTTGAAGATGGAGGGGCTGTGTGAGAAAAAATGTGTGTAGCCTTAAAGAGCTGAAAGACCCACCCACCCGCAACAGGAGGATGAGGTGGATTCTTTCCCAGCTCTCCCAAATAAGCACCCAGCCTGACCAATACCTTGATTTCAGCTTTGTGAGACCCTAAGCAAAGAACCTGGTCGAGCCCACCCAGACTTCTGACATACAGAATTGTCAGATAATAAATGGGTGTTGTGTTAAGCCATTACATTTGTGATATGTAGTTACACAGCAATAGAAAACTAACGTGTCATTGACCCACCAATCCCACTCCTAGGTATTTATCCAAGAGAAATAAAAATGGATATTCACAAAGACTTGTACTTCAGTCTTTATTCATGATAGCCAAAAATCTTGAAGTCCCAAATATCTATCGGTAGGTGAATGGATCAACAAATTGTGGAATAGCCACATAATGGGCTACTACTCACCAATAAAAAGAAATGAAGTACTGATAACACAACAATATAAATGAATCTCAAAAGCATTAAGCTAAGTGAAAGAAGATGGACACATAAGACCACATACTGTATGATTTCATTTATATGGAATTCTAGAAATGGTAAAACTGTAGTGCCAGAAAGCAGATCAGTGTTTGCCAAGGGTCAGGGACGGGGAGAGGGGACTGACTAAACAGGGGTCCAAGGGAACTTTTTGTGGTGATGGAAATGTATACCAGGATTGTGGTGGTGTTTACAAAACTGTATGTGTTTGTCAAAACTCATCTAGTTGTACATTTAAAATCAGTGAATTTTATTGCATGTAAGTTATATCTCAATAAAACTGATTTTTTAAAATGTAAAAACAAACTAACGGGCTTCCCTGGTGGCACAGTGGTTAAGAATCCGCCTGCCAATGCAGGGGACATGGGTTCGAGCCCTGGTCTGGGAAGATCCCACATGCCGTGGAGCAACTAAGCCTGTGCGCCACAACTACTGAGCCTGTACTCTAGAGCCCATGTGCCACAACTACTGAAACGCGCGTGCCTAGAGCCCGTGCTCCACAACAAGAGAAGCCACCGCAATGAGAAGGCCACGCACCACAACGAAGAGTATCCCCGCTTGACGCAACTAAAGCCCGCGTGCAGCAATGAAGACCCAATGCAGCCATAAATAAATTAATTAATTAATTAAAAAAAAAAAACTAGCTAACAACAACAACAAAAATCCTATGCTCTCCTCATGCTATTCTTTGGAAGGCAGCAACCTGGGGGTTAAAGTATGGGGCAGACTTGGGTTTGAAGCCTTGCTTGGTCACTTACCATCTGTGTGATCCTGGCCAAGGTTACTTGATTTTGCTAAATGGAGATAAAAAGATTACTTGGGGGCTTCCCTGGTGGCGCAGTGGTTGAGAGTCCGCCTGCCGATGCAGGGGACACGGGTTCGTGCCCCGGTCCGGGAAGATCCCACATGCCGCGGAGC
>NW_021145898.1:2823-11430 GCF_002837175.3 Physeter macrocephalus | reverse complement strand
AGAGGCCACAACAGTGAGAGGCCCGCATACCACAAGAAAAAAAAAAAAAAGATTACTTGGGGTGCCGAGAGGGTAAGATGAGCAATGCATACAGAGGGTTTAACCAGTGCTTGGCACAGAGTTAACACTCAAAAAATGGTGACTATACTGAAGGAAAAAAAAAAAAAGAAATCAGTTGGAAATTAATCCCAGGCAATGACTTGTTTATTTATGTATTTATACTATACAGGTAAATCATAGGATAAATATTCTTCCCAGTTTAAGATTCTACTAAGATCCTATAATAAAATAATTCTGTTATATATATATTTTTAATGATGAATATCTTAGTGAAACGTATAATAGGGGAAACACTCTCGCTCTTTAACAACCCCTAAGTCTCCTTCACAGGATCCGTAAGGTCTTTAAGACCTACAGTTTGAAGTAGTTGAGCTAATTCACTAACCTCATTTTACAGCTGAGGAAACTGAGGTCCAGAGAGAAAATACTTGACCTGAGGACACCTGGGTGGTAGGTGGCAAGTCTAGAAACAAATCCTAGACCATGTGCCCTTTCTCCTTCTCCAATCTAAAATTAACTCTTAACCGGTGGGCACTTCCACCCTTTTCCCAGGTACCCAAGATTAGCCAGTTCAAATGCAACCTCTCCTGTGGAGCCTTCCTTGATTCAAATAATAGGTCATTTTGCCATTAATTATAATTTCTTGTGTTTCCTACAATCTGTGAGTGCTTAAATGGCTGAAACGGCATCATATTCATTTCTGCGTCCTCATTCACTCATTCAACAAACATTACTGAATGCCAATTTTGTGGGAGGCTTTATGCTGGGTATTGAGTATAAGGGAATCATTTTCCCCCTCTCTATGTTCTGAATATTAAAACAGGAACTTCAGCCCTTTCAGAAACATTGGAGAGAAAGCATTTGCCCTTCCTCCCGCCTCTAACTGGCTCCTCCTCACCCAACAAGAAATTTATCTAACAAGTGAGATGCTAGGTTAACACCTACTGAGCCATCAGGGCAGGACTAAGGTATTAAAGGTCATGCTCCCATGAACTCAAACTCTTAAGATCTTGGCCAGCTGGCTAAGTGTCCAACATGGACATTATGGAAATGCAAACACAATTTACCTGCCTATGGGCTCCTGGTCTGGCCCAAGGGAAGGAGGGTAGTTAAAAAATCCTTTTGGATAAGATATGATAAAGCAAGCATAGTAAAATGTTAATGGTAGAATGTACATGGTGGGTATATGAGTGTTCACTGTAAAATTCTTTCGTCTTTGCTGTATGTTTGAAAAACCTCAGACTAAAAAAAAGCCCGTTCTGACGTTAAGTCCCAGCTACATTCTGCTATGGTGTTTATCAGCAATAAAGATGATGCTTTGGTTCTCATTTGATTCCTGATTTCCCAATTGGATTTGAACCCACAAGGGGAAGGAGACACAAAGATTAACCAGACACACAGGCTGTGAGCTCCCTAACTTTGAGGAGCTCACAGCCTGGGGAAGACCGATATGAAAATGGGAACTCACAACAGAGAGAGAAAAGTGCTATACGTGATAGAGGTCTGATCCATGAAGAGCACAGAGCCTTTGAATAGATGTGCTAGCAGGACAAGACTTGGCATCCGCACAGCCGGCACAGGGCCCACTTCTGGAGCCTTCTCTACATCCTCACATTTCCCCACTTCCCCCAACCTGTGCACAGGCCCAGTGGGGATCAATCCTTGAACATAATCTCCCACAATCAACAGCCATATCAAATATGTCTGTCATTATCTGGGGGGCCAGCAGAGACCACTCAAATCAAGGCCCCACCCCTCCCCCGAGGAAGTCTCTGCAACTCCTCTCACTCATTTGCTGGCTGCCCCCACCTCCCTCTTCTTGCCCATGATGCCTTGCCATCAGACCAGACCACGTGGATCTGTGACCGTCGGTCTTGGGCAAGCTTTAAGGAGCAGGAAAAGAGAGTCCAAGTCTAATTAAAACAGCATAAACATCTGGGGCCTTGGTCACCCTATAGTGACCAGCTCATATTGGAAAATAACAGACAATAAGCTCCTTGAATGAGAAGAAAGTCTCAGGGAATCATGGGTAGGAACGGGCCAGAGGGCCAAGGACAGGGAATGAGTCCATATCAGAGAACGAAATTGTGCTGCCATCAAAATCAATCCCATCTCTGATGCCCCCTACCCTCGGGGACCTAGGACAAGTCACTTGATATTTCCAGCCCAGCTCAAGCACCTCCCCCAGAAAGGCTTCTCTGACAGCCAGCCTCACAGTCACCCTACACCAGCCTGTAATGTGTGTCCTGTGCCCCCACTGTGCAGTGCTTCCCTTCAACCCAGCACTGCCCACTCTGTGTTAGCACCTCTTATCCACATGGCACCATCCACTGCCCCTGAAACTGTTAACTTCTCAAAAGGTGGGAATCTGATCGATCTCCATGCCCCCACCACCCTTCACAGTATGTGACTGCTAGATAAACAATGATCTCCAAGAATCCTCTAAGCTGTAAAACACAAACCCCTCTGAGGTGGACATCTACTGTTTTTGCTTGTCCAGGATCCATTCCTCCTTCTTTTAAGAACAGTTTTCCCCTCTGAGGTGGACATCTACTGTTTTTGCTTGTCCAGGATCCATTACTCCTTCTTCTAAGAACAGTTTTCTCTTGCAGAACCATCCCTCTCTTATGTTTAGTCCATGTGAGTTAGGGAGAGCTGACCATATGCCCCAGCCTCCAGGAGAGGACACTCACCCAAGCCAGGTCAATCAGAGCATCTCATGTTTTGGGCATAGTGACTGCCACATTACCAAGCCAGGCTAATGAGACTCAATTCTGGGGACTACTAGGAAAGAGAAACTTTCTTTCTGCTGGAAGGACATAAGCCAGGAGCTGCTGCTGGTTATCCTACCATCCCATGAGAATGAAGCTGACAGAGAAATGCAGAGCCAAGAGATGGAGACAGAGTTCTGATGACACTGTCTGAGCCTCTGGGATCTAGGCTGTGCCTAAAGCCAGTTTTGACCCCTGGACTTCTCAGTTATGAGACAATTTGAGTTTCATTTCTGTCACTGTAACTTTAAAACCAGTCAATCCTCTCTCTAGACCTTAGTGGGAATACCAGGATCTTGACAGGCAGCCACCCCTTCCTGCTGTCATCCTGGGAGAAGCAGGCTCCACTGCCAGGGTCCCACTCCACAAAGGCCTTACCTGAACCAGGAGGTTCTGCAGTCCAATGACCAGGGACAGCACTTGTGATGTTCCCAGTGGAGCCAGGACAGTGTCTTCAGGGGCTGGCGGTGGCTGGGCCCCCGAGGGCAGCAGGGCAACCAGGGCAGAGGAAAAGCTTTGTTGCAGGGCTGTCCGCAGGAAGCGTAAGATGGCAGCTGAAAGTAGAAAACTCCTTACACCCAGTTCTTGCCTCATTCCCCACCTCCCCACCAGCGCTGTCACAGGGGGAAGACCACGGGGATAATAAAGGGGTGACCGCAGGCTGGTCTGGGTGGGGTGGTCTCATCTCAGAATCTAGGGGAAAGGTTTTTCTCCTCCTGCTAGAGGCCCTTGGTCCCACACCTGAGAGCAGCGCAGCCTTTTTCTTCGGAAAGCTGAGGGCCTTCAATACTTGGTCCAGTTCCACAGACAGCGTCTGATGAACCTGGCAGGGCAGAGGGTAAAGGGATAACCCCCACATTCTGGGAGCTTAGGCAGAAAACCACCTGCTACAATATCTCTTTTACCCCCCGCTACACATACCCGCTGCATCCAGAAGGACAGAGGAGGCCACACAGAGTTTTGTGAGCCTCACCGATCCTGGATTCAGGAGCTTGAGGGGGAAAATCAAGCCCAGACCTGGAGAACCCTGCTTCTCCCAACTCTCCCCCATCCTCAGAGAGCTCCGGCACCAGGGAGTCTTTCCCAGCCTTAGCTGTGGGCCAGTCTCCTCTTCAGCCCACCAACCACCTAACTCAGATCTGGAGTCCAATGGCCCGGAATCAAAATCCTGGCTCTGCCACTTGCCAGCTGTATGGCCGTGGGCAAGTCACCGCACTGCACCTCTCTCAGCCTGCCTTACATCCTTCACCTATGAAAAGGGAACAGTGCCACCTGCTTTCACTCTCTCCAGAGCTATCGTGAAGAACAGCTGAGGATCAGCGTCGTGAATGTGCTCCTTAATGTCAAAGCAATGACCATACTAGGGGTTAGTTTGGGTGACAGGTTCAAAGCTGTGAGTCTGCTCTGCTCTCCTTACCCAGAACATAAGCTGCCTGAAGGCAGCTTTTCCTCTACTTGGATCTACAAGTGCTTGGCACAAAGCAATTCCTCAAAAATGCTTGTTAGGGCTTCCCTTGTGGCGCAGTGGTTAAGAATCCACCTATCAATGCAGGGGACACGAGTTCGAGCCCTGGTATGTGAAGATCCCACACGCCACGGAGCAACTAAGCCCGTGCACCACAACTACTGAGCCTGCGCCCTAGAGCCCGCGAGCCACAACTACTAAGCCTGCATGCCACAACTACTGAAGCCCGTGCACCTAGAGCCCGTGCTCTGCAACGAGAAGCCACCGCAATGAGAAGCCCGCGCACCACAACGAAGAGTAGCCCCCGCTGTCTGCAACTAGAGAAAGCCCGCACACATCAACAAAGACCCAACACAGCCAGAAAAAAAAAATGCTTGTTAGCTGGTGGAATTGGCAGGTTCCAGGCAGAAGAACCAACTTGTATAAAAGTATGGAGATGCCATACTAAACTAAGATGTAAACAGAGGAAGCTGTGTGTGGAGGTTATATGGGAACTCTGTGCTATCTGCTCATTTTTTTTGTAAATCTAAAACTGTCCTAAAAATAACAGCTATTAAAAATCAACCAAAAACAAACAAAAAAAGTACTGAGATGTGAAAGAGCACAGTTGACTGGGAGAAGAGCAAACACTTGGTCAGAAGACAGGAAAGGAGGGTAGAATGGCAGAAAGTAAGGCTGCAGAGGGGCCTGGTAGGAAGGGTCTCAGCAGCCATGAGGAGAACAAAAAGGCTGCTGAAGGACAAAGAGCAGAGGGGAAGTGTGGACAGACCGTGGCCATAGGGATAGGAGAGGTGGAGCAAGGGAGAGGCTGGAGGCCAGAAGATTGTGGCTAGGCCATATTAGTGGTGAGGATGAATGATCAGGCCTGAACTAGGGCAGAGGGCAGGACTTAGAGTAGAGGTAGTTACATAATTGGCTAGTTATGAGCTGAGGGCCAGGGCAGAACCAACGACAAGGTGCAGGCTTCCATCCAGGCAGGTGACTGCAGGGGTAGGGGTTGGCCCAATAGCCTCACATAGAAAAGTAGGAGAGGTTCCTGTCCCAAATCAACCCCACTGGCAACTAACTGAGGATCTGCTATAGCGTAGATGTGCCACAGCTTACTGAAACCCTAGAGGCCAAACTTGAAAACTCACTTCACTTCTACACAAATGAGTGTGTGCCTGGCAATAGATTGGCACAGAGTTGGGCACAGTATGAGGATACCTCAAAGGCTAGGAGATGGTTTCTGTCCACTAGGGGCAGCCAGCCTTAGGGAGGAAACACCTGAATGTGAAGCAGCCCACAGAGGAGCTCATGCAGGGCACTAGGATGACAAGGTCGTACAAGAGGGAGGGGCTGAGAGCACCACAGAGGGTGCTCTGTGGATATGTCCATGGCTCTCCTGTTCCCTGCATCACCTTCTCAAACAGTCACATGACAGCTTACACAGTATGGCACTCACAGCTTTGCCACCCACAACTTCAAGGTCACAGGCTGGATTCTGCCTTCTGGTCCATTCTGACAGTCCATTCCCTACACTCCAGCCACATAGTACCTCACCACTCTTCAAATATATATACCAAGTCTTATATTTGTGCAGCTTCAGGCCTGTGCTCGTATCATTCTCTTTGCCTGGAGCACCCTTCCCCCACTATTTTAGCCTGGTACAGTCTTGCTTACCTTTCAGGGCTTTGCTTAAAGATTACAACACAAGTTCCCCAAGTCTGGGGTATATACTGTATTCATTTTTTATTCCTCTGTGCCTAGAATACAGCCTGGCATGCAGGTGATCCATGTGTGCTAAATGGATTAACGTAAACCAACTTGACAACAGCCTTGAATGTTTTTTCCCTGTTTTGTAGGCAAGGAAACTGAAGCTCAGAGAGTTAAATACCTTGCCAAGTTTACACAACTAATAAGCCACAGATCTGGGATCAGAACTCAAGATCTTGTCACTCCTTGAGTGCCACCCATGCCCCAAAGCAACAGGGGTTAGAAACTAACCTGCAGATTGCCATCGTGCTGCTGGGCAGAGAAGGAGGCAGTGAGCAGCCAGGCGGAGCAGAGGAGCTCGGGCCCGGGAGAGCCCTCCTCAGCCCAGGTGAGGGACAGCGTCTTCTCTAGAAGCTCTATCAGGGCCGTGCTGCTCAGGAGCACTGCAGCAGCTGTAGAGGGTTGAGCAGGGCAGGCGGCGTTTAGTTAGCACCCTATGGGTGCTTCACACACACATGGTGAATGAACAAAAGGATCAGCTTAAGGCTCTAAGTTTCATTTCGGAACCACAGGTTACTGGAACCAGAAAGGACCTTAGGACCATCCGATCCAGCCACACACACCCCTTTTTATTTTTTTTTTGATGGAAAAACTGAGGGCAGCAAGGGCCATAGACACTGCCCAGCACCCTTCCTCTTCACTATGCCAGCCCGGGCCCCAGCACCTCTTTTCTGACTGCCCAGCGTGGTCTGATGAAGGCTCCAATACAGGAAGTTGAAGGAGGGCTGCAGGATGTCTGTGTCAGTGGGACTGCATTTCCCACACAGCTTGCTCACTGCAAGAGATGAGAGTGCCCTGGAGCCCCAGTGCTCAGCACTCCATGGCTTTAGCACACACCAGCACTCACACTTCTTACAGCTAGTGGCCCTCAACTGGCTAATTTCAGATGTCAGTCTTGGGGACCAAGCACAAACTAAGCACCCCTGATATTACGGCCAATGGAAAGAAACAGTGACAAACCCGAAGATATGTTCACTCCCTCCATCTGAACAAACCTCAGGCAAGCAGCCCACAGCTGCACATTAGAACAGACTGCACAAGTGTAGGTGGTCAAAAGGCAACCTATGACAGCACTCATGCCAGCACAGACTCCAGGTTAGAGAGTCTGCAGAGGTCACATAGGCCAACCTGCCACCATCAGGAGAAAGAAGATCCAGTCTCTGAATTCTTCCAGCAACAGGGCACTCACCACCTTCCCAGGGGAGCTCTGTAACCGTCAGCATGCAGTTCCCTAAACTTGCCATATTCTCTCTCTCACATCACCTCCATCTGGCTAACTCCTTTCCTCCTATTCAGCAATCAAGATTCAGCTCAAAGTTCACCTCCCTCATGAAGCCTTAATCTCTCACGGCAAGATTAAATGCCTCTTCATGCTCTGCCAGCCCTCAGCGAGCAGTTACTACATTGTAGAGCAGACATCTACAGAGCACATCCCTTTCCTCTTGGGAATTACCACTCCTTGCTCCCCTGCCCCCCACCATCCTAGATATGAAAGCTACCTAAGTCTCCATTCCCTTTTTTTTTAAATTCAAACAGAAAGTCACAAAAATTATAATCATCCTCATCAGTTCACTCAGTCCCATGTAATTAATTTTTTTTCATCTTGATCTTTTGTTAGCACTTTTATGAGTTCATCAGTTTTACATTAGAGTTCTGAAAATGCTTATTCATTCACTTCAGCAGTATAGTCAGTTACCAGAAACCTGTACTTGTCAGTCTTTTCCATGAATTCCTTGAAGATGAAACCCTTTTATAGGAACATTTTTGCAAAAGCATCAGAGTACACCCAGAACTGTCTGTAAATGACAGAAGACTTAAAAATGACCATGGTTAAAGATTTGATGAAAGTCCATAATAATGCAATTGACAAGGAAATTTCGTTATTTCTGAGATATACATTTTAAAATAATAACTAGAATTATGACTTATTATACCAGAACCCATAAGATTTTTAGGAATTTCATGTAATGTCTGAAACATTTATATTTACATATTTCCATACAAATAACCCAAAGAAAGTTTAGTATTAGTTTTTCTTTTTTTAATTTTTAAATTTTATTTTATTTTTTTATACAGCAGGTTCTTATTGGTCATCAATTTTATACACATCAGTGTATACATGTCAATCCCAATCGCCCAATTCATCACACCACCATCCCCATCCCTCCGCGGCTTTCCCCCCTTGGTGTCCATATGTTTGTTCTCTACATCTGTGTCTCAACTTCTTCCCTGCAAACCAGTTCATCTGTACCATTTTTCTAGGTTTCACATACACGCGTTAATATACGATATGTTTTTCTCTTTCTGACTTACTTCACTCTGTATGACAGTCTCTAGATCCATCCATGTCTCAACAAATGACCCAATTTCGTTCCATTTTATGGCTGAGTAATATTCCATTTTATATATGTACCACAACTTCTTTATCCATTCATCTGTCGATGGGCATTTAGGTTGCTTCCATGACCTGGCTATTGTAAATAGTGCTGCAATGAACATTGGCGTGCATGTGTCTTTTTGAATTATGGTTTTCTCTGGGTATATGCCCAGTAGTGG
>NW_021145898.1:1350-1921 GCF_002837175.3 Physeter macrocephalus | reverse complement strand
TTTCTGGTGGCATCTTTAGGATTCTCCATGTATAGTATCATGTCATCTGCAAACAGTGACAGTTTTACTTCTTCTTTTCCAATTTGTATTCCTTTTCTTTTTCTTCTCTGACTGCCGTGGCTAGGACTTCCAAAACTATGTTGAATAATAGTGGTGACAGTGGACATCCTTGTCTTGTTCCTGATCTTAGAGGAAATTCTTTCAGTTTTTCACCATTGAGACTGATGTTTGCTGTGGGTTTGTCGTATATGCCTTTATTATGTTGAGGTAGGTTCCCTCTATGCCCACTTTCTGGAGAGTTTTTTCATAAATGGGTGTTGAATTTTGTCAAAAGCTTTTTCTGCATCTATTGAGATGATCATATGGTTTTTATTCTTCAATTTGTTAATATGGTGTATCACATATATTGATTTGCATATATTGAAGAATCCTTGCATCCCTGGGATAAAACCCACTTGATCATGGTTTATGATCCTTTTAATGTGTTGTTGGATTCTGTTTGCTAGTATTTTGTTGAGGATTTTTGCATCTATATTCATCAGTGATGTTGGTCTGTAATTTTCTTTTTTTG
>NW_021145898.1:0-1079 GCF_002837175.3 Physeter macrocephalus | reverse complement strand
AATTAATTAATTAATTAATTAATTAATTGACGGCCGTGTTGGGTCTTCGTTTCTGTGCGAGGGCTTTCTCTAGTTGCGGCAAGCGGGGGCCACTCTTCATCGCGGTGCGTAGGCCTCTCACTATCGCGGCCTCTCTTGTTGCAGAGCACAGGCTCCAGACGCACAGGCTCAGCAGTTATGGCTCATGGTCCCAGTTGCTCCATGGCATGTGGGATCCTCGAAGACCAGGGCCCGAACCCATGTCCCCCGCATGGGCAGGCACTCTCAACCACTGCACCACCAGGGAAGCCCTCTTGTTCCTTGAGGTAGGCTTATATAGCTATAAACTTCCCTCTTAGAACTGCTTTTGCTGCATCCCATAGGTTTTGGATCATAATGTTTTCACTGTCATTTGTCTCTAGGTATTTTTTGATTTCCTCTTTGATATCTTCAGTGATCTCTTGGTTATTTAGTAACATATTGTCTAGCCTCCATGTGTTTGTGTTTTTTACGGGGCTTTTTTCCCTGTAATTAATTTCTCATCTCATAGCATTGTGGTCAGAAAAGAAGCTTGATAGTGAGGTGTTAAAGTCCCCCACTATTATTATGTTACTGTTGATTTCCTCTCTTATAGCTGTTAGTAGTTGCCTTATGTATCAAAGTGCTCCTATGCTTTGCTGGGTAGAGTAATCTTGGTTTTAGGTTCTTCCCTTTCATCACTTTATTAAGTATATCATGCCACTCCCTTCTGGAGTGTAGAGTTTCTGCTGAGAAATCAGCTGTTAACCTTATGGGAGTTCCCTTGTATGTTATTTGTCGTTTTTCCCTTGCTGCTTTCAATAATTTTTCTTTGTCTTTAATTTTTGCCAGTTTGATTACTGTGTGTCTCGGCATGTTCTCCTTGGGTTTATGCTGTATGGGACTCTCTGTGCTTCCTGGACTTGGGTGGCTATTTCCTTTCCCATGATAGGGAAGTTTTCGACTATAATCTCTTCAAATATTTTTTCGGGTCCTTTCTTGTGGCGAGCATTGCCCTCTGAGGAATGCGCCATTAAGACCCTCCTAAGCCTCAGGGCCCGATTGTACTCTCCTTGGTATGC
>NW_021145897.1:0-50000 GCF_002837175.3 Physeter macrocephalus | reverse complement strand
GTATTAACAGAGTTCCCTGTGCTATACAGTAGATCTTTATTAGTTATCCATTTTATATATAGTAGTGTGTATATGTTAATTCCAATCTTCCAATTTATCCCTACCCCCTTTACCCCCTGGCAACCATAAGTTTGTTTTCTATATCTGTAACTCTCTTTGTTTTGTAGATAAGTTCATTTGTACCCTTTTTTTTTTAGATTCCACATATAGCAGCTGATATTTTTAATGCCCAGTATTGATTCTCTTTTCTCTGGTAATACATCCCAATTTTCCTCTGGGGAGCGACTCTGTCCATGCAATGCAGTCTTAGAAGGACAATCATTGAAGGTGCCCTAGCCAGAGGGTGAGCACATGAGACACCAGCCCAATCAGTGCCATCTCCCTGGAAGGTAACTTTTGAGCACCATGTCCCAGGATGTGCAAACAGTGATGCCTTAAGGATGCTGCCCATTCGTTCCTGCTACCCAGACCCCTGAAGCTGCCCTGTTCCTGGTCCTTTATTGCAGCTTGGCCACGCAGCTTTTACTTAGTTCTCTAAATTGAATAGCCTCAATGAATTCGTTTTTTTGTTTAAGATAGTCAAGTTGGATTCTGTTGCTTACAACAAAGAACTCTAACTGATACATAACTCCCCCAACTAAGAATAATTGGCCTGGACTATACTTGAGGTCTCTTTTACCTCTAACGATCTGTAATTCCAGTAACCTCACACAACATAAATGACAGGGCATCGAAGTCAAGATTTAGG
The DNA here is from genome assembly GCF_002837175.3 of Physeter macrocephalus. Taxonomy (NCBI): domain Eukaryota; kingdom Metazoa; phylum Chordata; class Mammalia; order Artiodactyla; family Physeteridae; genus Physeter; species Physeter macrocephalus. Next base: position 49,252 of record NW_021145897.1, on the reverse strand, counting down.
AGAAGAAAAAGGAAAATGTGAAAGCTACAGAAAGAAGAGATCTAAAATTTTGTGGTAGGTTAATTATTGCCTAGCAAATGTTCATTCCCTCCCTTCTATCTTAATGGGAAAAATCGAGTTCTCCATTCATGTTGAGTTGGACCGTGTGATCTGTTTTGGTCAATGGAAAGTGGGTGTGAAAGGGTGCTAGTTCTGAGCGCAAGGCCTTAAGAGTCCTCCCATGTTTCGGTTCACTTCTCCCCCGTGAGAAGAGTATGTCCTGGGAAGAATGAGACTCACATGGAGCTGACCTGAACCCAACCCTCAGCCTGGAGCCAAGTTTAGTATAGAGAAGCTGAACCCTAGACAGCCTGTAGATGCATGAATAAGAAATAAATGCTTGCCATGAAATTTTAAGGATTTTTTTTGTCACGCAGCAGAATTATGGCAATAGCTGACTGACACAAATTTGTTTTGATTTCAGTCAACTTTAAGCCTAACAATTTTCAGTTTCATCAGGCCTATGGAGGGGTGAGGGAATGTCCTACCTGCTACTTTGACCTGCTTGGAGGCACAGGCTTTGCAGGGGAGCACCTGGAACTCTTCTGCCTGGTACATGGAGTAATCGGTACTGGCAATGACCAGGATATCTCCGGGCTTCCATGATTGTACATTGTCTTCCAGATTCAGGATGGTGCTGTTCACGTTGGTGTCGATGGTGACGGTGAGTTTCGGCCTCACTGTAACCCAAAACAGGAGAGACTGAGAGATAAAGCTTTGCTCCTGGCAAACTTCTGACTCCCCACCTCTTCCCTTCCCCTCCCTAAGTCAGTAAATGCCAGGTTTGCCTATCCAAAACCCAAATCACCAGGCTCACCCCATCCAAGTCTTGGTACAGGTTTTTTGAAGTCAACAAAAACCCTACCAGAAAAGAGCCATTCATTAGCTCTGGGCAGGGGAATTTTCCACTAACTCCTTAGCTGGAGTTAAATGTGGCTGCCTCACCACACCCATTTTGCAAAAGATGTGAAACAAATATAGTCCCTCTCAACTATTATTTTCAGTAGCTGTAAGCCTCTCCTCCAAAGAACTTCCATCCCTAATGACTGCCTTCTGGAGATGGCCAAGTGCCCCCGAGAACAAACCAACCATTTCCAACCCCTTCTAACGAGCACCTCGAGAACCGGGTTTAAAATAATAGCACCCAAAGAGGCCATGAGCTGCGTGTCTATGCAAGGGAGGGCTGCAGGAAGGTCAGCTCTGTCCACTGCACCCTGGTTTTCTTGGACCAGGCCCTTCCCCTTCCTGAAAGACATCTGGGCAGGGTGGGGCTCTGCTGGCTCCTGCCAACTCCGAGGACCCTCCCATGGCTCCTGTGTCCCAGAAGTGCTCTCCATCGCGAGCTTGGCAGGAGCACGGGGTCACTGAGATGCCCAGAGGCAGCTGACCCAGCCACCAAAACTCCCAATGCATAGCTGCCAGCTCAAGGAACCGAGCCACGGTTGCATTTCTGTCCCCAGCAAGGAGCTGCTTACCAGGCTTCCCACAGAGGAACCGCACACGGTAGCTCTGGCAGTCTTGGCCCTGGTCATAGCACACAAACCTATAATCCTGGCCTCTTTTGTAGACAACCTCGGTGGTGAGGTTAACTCCATCCACTGTAGTGGCCTGGGAACAGCATGGAAATTACAGAGCAAAGTCATTTCTTTTTGTAAAGAGGGAAGGTGATGATTAATGTTATAAACATATACGCACGAGTCTAAAATTGTTTCTGCTGCAAAACTTATTTACAATGGACTTACGTTATTATTCTAACGTTTCCCCTTCTCGATTTTGTATAAGACAGCATGAAGTCACAGGATAGATAAACATCTTGCCTTGGGTCCTACCGTATTTGGTATCCAAACCAGTGATTGACTGCCCTGGTGAACATTTTATGGAGCATTTACAGCAAGGACACACTCTTTTAGGAGCTGGGCTGGCTGCTTTCTTACGGCTTGTACCGCTCACCACCACCAGCACCATCAAGAGTGGCCAACATTTATTGAAGACTCACTATGATCAGTCCACTGGTGCCTAAATGTGGCTCCACATCCTGTGGGGGGTCTTTAAACATACTCATGCCCAGGCCCCATCTTCAGAGTCTCAGATTTGCCTGTGCCCAGGGGGCAGCCTGGGCATCAGAACTTTTAACGGCTGCCCAGGTGATTCCAATGGGAAGTCATGTTTGAGAACCCCTCTTGTAGTGATGGAGCTGCATACATTATTTCACTCCCTCTTCTTGGCTATGAGGTCTGTGAGATTGTTGCTGGTTTTACAGATTTGGAAACTGACGCTCCGAGAGGTTGGGTAACTTGCCCGTTTGAATCCGGATGCATCCAACTATACGGCTGGTGCTTCGCAGCCCCTCCCACTGTTGCCCTCAGGCACTACTGCCTACTGCCCTTGGTTCAGTGTCTGTCTCCTTCCAGTGGCTGGTGGGTTCTGGAAAGGCCAGGTTTTGCCTCCCTCCCTGATCCCAGCATCCAGCCCAGGGCCTGGCACAGAGCACAGCCTCAGCTGATGAGAGCTGATGGGCGAGAAGCTTCAAGGCCAGGTGGAGAATTTAGGGAGTGGGTTCAGAGAAGGGCACGATCCCTGCCAGCTGGGGCTCATCCCAGGGCCGGGGTATGTCTGCATCATGACTGTGGCTGTCATCAGAGACTTGCAGTTTAGAGCAAGGGCTGCAGCTGTTGTCCTCTCTGGCACAGAAACCAAAGGGACCAGGGCTGGGCAAATAGGAAGGTAAAATATAGTCAATCTAAAAAAGCGGGGTGGTGGGCACTTTTAGGAAACCCTGTTTTGAACCCAGCAGATAGCCGCTGCCTTTGGCTTGGCAGGAGAGCTATGGAGACGTGAGTCCAGCCAGAATGAAAACTCAGCCCTTTCATGCAAGCAACACACTCACAGCCATTATCTGGGGTGGTCTCCGCAGCAGAGAGGCAGGCATTGCAGACTTGTTCTTAGAGGAAAACACTAAGGCTCAGAGGGGTTTAGAAGCAAGCTCAAGGTCACCTGACCGTCAAGCCCATGCCTCTGACCCCCAGATCCTTTCCCCTGAGGCCAGCATGTTTTTCAGTTAAGACACCCCTTAATATTAAGAACTGAGCCTGAAAACGTCATCCAATGGAGCTGGACATTTTTTAAGGTGCAACATCCAATAAAAATTTCAGGAAAACACCTACTCAGTTTTGCTGCTTTTCTTTTTTTCCTTTTTCTAACCGTAAGAACGACCTTGGCTTTGGATAAGAAGAGTAAAAAGGGCTTTACCACTGTCCAGTGAACCTGATCTTCACTTTAAGTAGACACAATGTGATTGTTATTCATGATAATAATTATAAAATAACTAGCAATATCATAATAAACAATAACATAGGAAAATAATTTTAAAATAATTTAAAAATTATGGGCACTCACAATAGGTCAGACACTTCATGTATTGTTGCATTAAATCCACAAGATAATCCCATGAGGGAACAATTATTATCTCCATTTTTGCTTATGAGGAAATTGAGACACTAAATTAAATAACTTGACTGATATCTATGGCCAGGATTGCTAGTGAGGATGACCCAGGGTGCAAGATTTAAGGCAGCACTCACTCTCAGGGTCATGCGAGTGCAGAGTCGGCACCTGGGAGCGAGTGCCACCTTAAATTTTGTGCCTTGGGCACCTCACACGTCTAACCGTAGTCCTGTCACTGCTGACAGGCCATAGCTCACAAGTGGCAGAGCTAGGATGCAAACTAGGAGCTATCTGGTTTCAAAATACATCTTCCAACCACCAGACTGACCTCCTGCCACTGTGCCGGGGATGAGGGGGGAGAGGGGCTGCCCGATATGGTCTCAGCCCCAAGGATGTGTGAGTCCAGTAGGTCCCACTGGCCTTGAAGGGCGGGTGGGTTTTAAGGGAGAAGGTGGGAGGAAAGGAGATTTCAATCCAGGAGAACCTCAGGAAGGGTGATGACATGGGAACAGGGGACTGTGGTTTTGGTTTTGATTCTGCAGAATCACAAGCTATCAGATCTGGAAAAAATTTCCTTGAGTTGAGGTCAACTGTGTTAGTTCTATTTCCTCTTTCTTTCCAACTCGCCATCCTGCCTAGGTGACAAATGTCCTTAACACCCCCCCCCCTCCGGAGGATCTGACCGTGTCAGGGCAGAGCAAGTGTCTGGGGGACCCCTTGTGTGGGGCGGCCACGGCCCTGGAGAGTCTTCAGGTGCACTGGGGCCTGCACGGTGGTCAGAGGTGGCTAGGGATCACAGTAACCTGTTATTTCCCACAGTGGCAAAAACGGGCACATGGGCATTTCAGTTTTGTTTCAGTCTCTCTGGGTTAATTCACTAGGGCATTGAGCTCCTGGCTGATGTGTCTGACACTCTATTTATAAGGAGGATGTAATCTTGCTTTTCTCACCTGTGGTAAACATAGGACAAGCCTGGCTTGGCTTTTCTGACTTCAGGAAAACCCGGAGTATATTCTACCTCATTGTCTGTTATGACTAGAAAGAGATGTTCTGGCTAAGTCTGGGGCCACTGCTGATTAAAGGCTGGTGGTGAGGAGAAAAGGGGTGAACCTGGCACTTCCAGGATGGAGCACTTCCTCCTTCCCTTTAGAGGTGGAGCTTTAATTCACCTTTGGAGGCACGTGACATGTTTTTAGATGACTGCCTCAATGAACCTTTGTTTTGCCAAGAAAAAGCCAAGATTTTATTCTGGAACTGAGAGTTTTGAACTAATTAGGGGTTATAATGCTCGGCAAAATACTGTCAAAGAACGCACTTTTGCGGGAAGGCTGGCCCAAGCTTCTGGGTAATGCGGAAAACTGTTGTTGGGTCTTTTATGCTTCTCTGGACCTCGAATAGCTGAGACCTTGAACTCAGGGAAGTCATTGTCAAGGATACTCCTTTTGTTGGAAGGAAACTGGGCCCTGCAATATGGCGGCAGACTGGTGGTTACAGAGTCTGGGGTTGGGTCCCCGTGGAAGGTCTTGGATTATGGAGTTGGTGAGCAGTCACATATGATTATATATGTAACATATGGAAAAATATGGATACTTTCTCCAGTCTCTTCTGCTATCTCCAAGCCTTTAGTAAAGTTTCATTCACTGTGTTAGCCTGGGATTAGTTGTGCTTTGACACTATCAGGGAAGAGCCCGTATCTGCGCTGGGAGCAAAGTTACCGAGAGCTAGAAAGGCCTAAGGAAAGCTATTTTCCTAGCATGGAGAAGCGGTCTTCTAAACAACAGTGATCTGGAGCCAGGCAGCTGGCAGAGCACACACCAGGAGGGATCTGCAGAGCATGGAAGCATTCCTCGAGGATTTCCAGAAATACCTGGGGAGGGAGTGCTGGTACAAGACTGGACTTCCTGTAGCCGAGTGAACTGGAGGAATAAAATGATGGCTCTTTCAGAACGAGAGCTGGAACAGTCAGGGTTGCAAGAGAAAATTAAAATGAAATCTGGGAAGTGTCTGCTTTGGGGGAGTCAGCACTTTTTGATTCTGTTGGACCCAAGGAGCGTCTCCAACATGTAACTGAATCTGGGTAAATCCTTCTCAAGTAACGCTGGAGCCATGTGAACGGAGAGCCTTAGCCAAACAATGAGAAAGGTTTCCCTGGCCTTTGCTAACTGCAGAACAGAGTGTCCTCTCTCGGAAAAGTGGTCCCTTGTCCCACATTCCCTCCACGATGCAAGGCAGAGGTCAGAAGTTCCTGCCTCAGGGTAGGGGTCAGGGGGTGGAGGGGTGGAAGCAGTCAGATGACCTGGGACCTGCGGTTAGATAATCTGAAAGAAGGTGGTGTACAAATGTTGCTAGTTGTATTGGCTGAAAGAGGAGAAAATGGGCAGGGATGGTCTTCCTCAAATGACTCCTAATTCTCTATCAAACAGTTAAGTGGCCCCAAACCTTGTTTTGGAAGAAGACCAGGCATAAGGAAATAAACTCCATTTCCTTGCCCATGTCTCTGTCTTTCTTATGGTCCTTTGAGCTCGGAAGCTTACCAGCTGAGCCACTGCATTGTGAGGGCTGCCTATTCACCCCACACTTTCATGATGGAGCCAGCTGAGAAAGTTTAGGTCCCCTTTGGACGGAGTTAACGCCAAGGGAAGATCCCGAGCAAACACCGTCCATTCTGCAAATGCCGGCTTTCATTAACTGAGTGGAGAACAAGGCTGTAGGTGTTCTCCACCTGGGCCAGGCTCAGCCTGCACCCAAGTCTCGGCCAGATCCTGTGCACTCGAGGCCCCAGAGGAGACCAACGGAGGAGTGAAGCTGAGTAGGGCAAACCCAACCCCACGCTGGGCACCCTCAGCTGTGGCTGAAGAAGCAGCTGGGGAGAAGGAAAAGGAACTCAGAAGTAGGACCCAGGAGAGAATCTGAGGCCTAGCTTTGAAAGTCACTGGTGGGGAAGCCTGGAGCAGATACACAGCTTCCATGTCAGTCTCTAAAATGAGAACAGTACTCTCTGGCTTTACCAACGTCACAGGAGGGCCGTGAGACTCACACCACTCAAATGGCACGAAAGTCTGTGATCTACAGAGTCTTCTTCAAGACAAAGCCTTTATAACGATTTGGTTACCTGTATATCAATGGGGCGATTGCAGATTTTCCCTGGGTGAGTGGCCCGGAGGTCTGAAATCTTCTCCCCACCTTTAGTGTAAGACACTTGGTCATGTTCAAACCACTCCGTCCATTCCACATCTGGGAAGAAAGCAAAGAGCAGGGTCAGACCAGCAGGGCGCAGGACAGCCAGCCACACTCGGTGTAGCCCCCAGGCAGCCTCGGCACAATGCGAATTGAATACCATCTGTCCAGCTTCTCACCAGGCTGGGTACCAGAGGCTTCTAAACCATCTGTCAACTTCCCCCACCTCTCCCACCTTTGTATTAAAAGTGCCTCGTACTGACTATCTTATTTTATAAAAGCAATAGGTATTCTTCACTACTGCCAAAAGGAGAAAGATGAAATCCATCCATGAACCCATTATCCCAGGATGGCAGTGAGGATTGCTGCTTTCCATGCCCCCGTCCCCGTGTGTGTGGGCTCCTTGAAGGCTGGTTCCTACTCCTCCTGTCTGTGTTCTCTGTTCAGTGCCATCGCCTGGCACAGAAGAGGTATTCCCTGAGAGAAAACATCCCTCTGGGCTATTCACCAAGGAGCCTTGATTAATTAAAGACAGCTCTCAGTTGCAAACTAAGTCGACACTGCCACAGTCAAGTGGTCCTATTGGTGCAAAAGAAAAGTCCTCCTTCTTCAAGGCCCTGGCCTTTTAGCCCCCTGTGAAATCTTACCAAGGTGTCCCAAACTCCTCACCTTGAACCCACTCGCTGGACGAAGAGACATTGAAAAGCTCGCCATGCTCCGTCCGGAAAAGTTTGAATACCCGGGCAGCAGCAGAGCCATGGTGTCCTGTCAAAGAGGAGATGAGAGGTGTCAGCAGCCAGACCGACCCCCAAATTCAGAAGGATGTGATGCTAACGCAGAGAAAGCCCCCTACACACATGGATCTTGAGTCATTTTGTTAAAAAAAAAAAAAAAGTTTCAGGCCAGTCTTTCCAGAGCAGATTATTTACTGTCCCTCCTTTTGCTTCAGTTTCGCAAGTTTAACTGCAGTGTTCCAACAACGCTATACTTTGGAACCCCATCGTTTCTCATGTGAATTCCTCTCCAGGATTAGAACCGGCAGTACCTTCTGAAACCTTCCCTGGGCGGAGGAGGCTGGTGCTGTGTGGTAACAGCCGATCCAAAGCATCCTGGTGCTGTGTGGTAACAGCCGACCCAAAGCAACTTTTTTTTTTTTTTTTTTTTTTTTTTTTTTTTTTTTTTTGCCACACGGCAAGGCCTGTGGGATCTTAGTTCCCCGACCAGGGATCGATCCCAGGACCTGAGCAGTAAAAGCGTGGAGTCCTAACCACTGGACCGCCAGGGAATTTCCCAAAGTGTCTTTTTAGCTCAAAATATTACCCTTGCTGCTTCCGTCCCAGTTCTCCTCTTTCCTGTGTCACTTGTTTTGGATTAAACCAATGACAATTTCTTTGCAAATGTAAATATTATCTTAGTGATTGGCCTTAAATCAGTACGGACTTTCGCCACTCATGTAACTTGGCCATTAAGCAGCTAGTCAACTCAACAGGGTGCTGGGTGGTGGATCAGCCATGTTCTGAGGGTGGAGGGTGGTTCAAAAAGCCCCTGAGTCTCTTGGTCAGAGAGACACCGGAGGGAATTTGGCCTCTCGCCATTTCTTACCGTGATACTCAATGTGGTCTTCAACAGAAGAAGAGGGATTTCCTTTCACAGTTAGGAAACTCCAAGGGTGTCTGAAAAAAAAAAACCAACAAAAAAGTTCTTCACGCGTCTGAGCCTGTACTGGAGGTAGAGTTGACACAGAGTGTCACACAGAGGCTGTTTGGGGAAATTAGTTTCCAGGCTGGGCTTCCCTTTCTCCAGAAGAAAAAGAGCCTTTCTCTGCAAGCCCTGGCCTTCCGAACCACTTGGCTGGCCTGATGTTTGTGGACTGTGAACCTATGCAACTCCATCCTGGCAGTCGACGGGGTAGGAATCACAAATAACAAACAAGCCCACAGACCTACGTACCACCTGCCAGGCTCAATTAGGTTCTGAAGCAAGTGCTCTGATTCCTTTAGGAAAACAAGGAAACATGCTCCAAGGGAGAAAGGTTATTTCTCTCATGAGTTAATCTCGAGGAAAATGCCACAGGCAGATGTGACTGAGTACCCAGGAATCGGCATTGGGCCTTGGGAAGGAAAGAAATACCTCTTCTTCCTAATGAGAAGCAAAGGAGAGAAAGAAGGGGTACCATTCTGGAAAGTTATACACTCCTCTTTTCTCCACTGAAGCGTGCACTGCTCTAGGGTGGGAAGGTTTTCTTACCCGTTTTTGTCTTCCCCCTAATACCTAACCCAGCCTCTCACTTACTGTGAGATGTCAGTAGGTCTCGGTCCTCAATAACTTTGATTATTTTTGCTTTGATCTCTTATCTTGGAAAGTAAGTCTTCACTGAGGTTGGGGATTTGACTGTGTCACCCTTGCTTAAAATCTTTCAGTGCCTACCCATTTGCATAAAAAGCAAGCTCCCTGGCCCAAAGCAAGAGGCCCTCCTGTGCCCACCTTGGCAGCTTCATCTCTCACCCCTCCTGTTCTTGTTCTTTCACACCCCGTCATCAATTCCCATTTAATGTCTGCCTCCTGGCGAGAGCTCAGTACTTCCAGAGACAGGTCAGAACTTACCATGAGAGCTAGCTCAGTACAGCTAGTCCAGCCCTAGTGCCTTATGGCAATATCTGCTCAACAGTCCCTTCCTGGGGGAATGAACAAATGATGGGTCCAAGTCTCAGATCTTCTACTGATTTTAGGTGCTTTGAGTTTGTCATTCAAAGTGGGTCTATACAAACGAAGGGTAAAAATGTAATTCCTGCCTACCTATCTCCTTTACTTATAGAACAGAGCACCCATCCTTCCGTGGCTCTTGTTTGTAAGGAGAGAATAGTTGCTAACGTTTATTGAGTTCTTATTCTGTGCTACACACGGTGGCAAATATTTTGCTCATATTATCACATTTACCCTCCCCAGAGTCCTTGGAGCTGGTTCCTCAAATATCCCATTTTACAGACATAGGAAGCCTGCAAAGAGATGGTGAGTCACTTGTGCAGTCATCTAGCAGGAGGTGCAGACCAGACTCAAATTCAGGCCAAATCGGATGCTGGAATCTTGGACCTTCTTCTGCTGAGGTCCTACGTAGCCAGTCCTTTTGTGGTTCTGCCTCTCACTGGAAATTAACTAACTGGCCTTTTGGCTTATAACACAATGAAATAGCAGCACCCTTGGTTTTCGTTAACAAAGGAGTTTTACGATACTGAAGTGTCACTGTCATCTTTGGCTGCTTGAGTTTCCTGCCCAAACCCTTCCAGAAGGAGCAGCCCATGGGCAGTCAGAAAAAGCACCCTGGAACCCGGCCGGAGTCCTGTCCCTGCCCAGGGGGCCTCTGCCCAGGCAGTAAAATTGCTTTGCTCAGAGCCCAGAAAAGGCTCTGGCCCTGCCCCCATTTTGCCCACGGTCTATAGAGCTGGAGGGAGGTGCATCCCTATCTCCAATAGCCACGGGACAGATGATCTCAACTTTCCACTGAACCGAGATCTGATTCAACATGATTAAAAGGTGTGGCTACTGTGGGGTAAATGGCTTCCTCTTGGTGCCAACAGGTGCGCATGCCAAAGTCAGGCATGACGCTGCAATCCAAGGCAAACAAAACACGCCCTGGAGCACATCAAAGGGCCCCTTCTGCCGGGGGCGGGCGGGGGGTGGGGGGGCTTGGCTGGGCAGACGCACTTTATGTGGTCTCTAAACAGATGTCTGCCAATCCCCCCAGGCGTGTTCTGACCCCATTGCTAAAGAAAGGGAAAATGACCATTAGCTGTACATCTGAGGCACGGCTTTTACACACAGTAGATGCTCAATTAATATTTTGTAAGTGGCCGACTGAATGAATGAGTTCATATACACAGAGACCTGTGGAGCTTGAAGAGTGGAATATGTTTATAAGGAAAACCAGGCTCCCTTTAAGAACAAGCCCTAACATGTCCAATGCGGATGGATCACATGTCTGCATCCCCCAGGGTCACCACTGAGGGTGATGTCGCCTGGGGAAATGAGCAGGGAAGTTAGGTAAAGTCAGCCTGGGGTGGCGATACTTCAGTGTTCTGGAGCCCTGGGGAGGTGGAAGTGATGGGCGATACCTAAATCCAAGGTGTAGGAAGTGTTTGCTGCCCAATTTGGTCATCGCCTTCCTGGCCACGTCGTCCAAGTTTCGAGAGCCTTCATCATTCACGGCAACAGAAAGGATCCTGCCTTCGGGCACTGTGTTTAAATACTGGGCCAGACGTTCACTCTCTTTCTTGGATCTATAGGTGTCAAACCTAAAAAGGGCAGAGAGAGGGGATTTTAATAGTCCTAAGAGCGGCCCAAAAAGAGAACTCTAAGCACCTACCTGTGGTACGACAACTAACACGCCATCCAAAGATCTCAAGGGCTGTGATTTTTAAAGAAAAAAGCTTTCATTACAGCAAAAATCGATCACCTCAGACTTGACAAAGATAACCCATCCTCATCCACATACAACAGCTACGAAATATAGATCTCAAAAAACCTGTATCACAGGTGACAAGAATTTACAAAGGAAAGACCCAGCTGTGTAATGATCCCAACTCTAAGTATAAAGCGTACTTATTAAGTATAAACATTTTGTACAATGACAACGGAAATTCCGCAAGAGTCCGTCTTAGAACTTCACGAGCAAATTAATTCTAAAACGAGTCTAGAAAAATTAACCAGCAGGAATAGCCAAGATTTGGGAAAAGGAAAACAGTGGTAGTACGGGGAGTGGGGGGGAATGTATGGATGCTCCTGAGTCCTCAAACTTGTCTTTAATTGTTCCCATAACCTGGTCTGACCCCACCTAGGCCCCCTCCTTCTCCAGCGCCCCGCCCCAGGCATCGATCGTCTGCTATGAGCCTAGTACGGCGCAGGGTCCCATGATCATACCCCATGGCAGCTCCTGCCTTCACTCATTCATCCTCACCTTCTCTCCAGCCAATCAAATACTTCCTACCGTTCAAGAGCTGACCTAAGTTCTTGTCTCTCCAGGTAACCTCCAGGTAACCAGGTCTCAGGTGACCACAGCCTGAGTTTCTGTGTGCGTTCAGGGTTTATTAGTATCCTTACTCACACACATTCAGCTCTCAGATTCTTGAGCCCACCGACTCACACTTTACCCGAAGGAGATTAGGAAGGAGCAGAGGCATCCTGTCTTTGGAACCTCCACATCGGCTATCGGGATAACATCTCATTATGCACTTCAGTAATGAATTCAACCTCAGGTTGGCTGCTGCAAGCAACCATGTTGTACTGCTTAAGAAGCAGCGCCCTATCCGGAGAAAACCAGAATTCAAAAGGATGCATGCACCCCGATGTTCACTGCAGCACTAGTCACAATAGCCAGGACGTGGAAGCAACCTAAATGTCCATCATCAGAGGGATGGATAAAGAAGCTGTGGTACCTATATACAATGGAATATGACTCAGCCATGAAAAGGAGCAAAATAGTGCCATTTGCAGAGACGTGGATGGACCTAGAGACTGTCATACAGAGTGAAGTAAGTCAGAAAGAGAAAAACAAATATCGTATAATATCACTTACATGTGGAATCTAGGAAAATGGTAGAGATGAACTTATGTGCAAAACAGAAATAGAGTCACAGATGTAGAGGACAAACTTATGGTTACCAAGGGGGCAGGGAGGGTAGGATGAATTGGGAGATTGGGACTGACATACATACACTACTATGTATAAAGCAGATAACTAATGAGAACCTACTGTATAGCACAGGGAACTCTACTCAGTGCTCTGTGGTGACCTAAATGGGAAGGAAATCTAAAAAAGTGTGGATATATGTATACCTGTGGCTGATTCGCTTTGCTGCACAGCAGAAACTAACACAACATTGTAAAGCAACTATACGCCAATAAAAATTAATAATAATTTAAAAATAATAATTTAAAAATAATTAAAATAAATAAATAATTTAAAAATAATAATAATTTAAAAAATCAATTGAATATAATAAAATTGAATAAAATAAAATAATAAAATTGAATATAATAAAATTCAAAACAAAAAAGCAGCAGCACCAAGGAGTCAGAACACAACTGAGGAGACTGTTCTCTCTCCTGTGAAGGTAGAGGCTCTCTGATAGATTTTGTGTCAATCAAGCTCAGCCTGGCTTCGTTAACTGTGGTCTGAGGATTGCTCTGTCCCAGGCCGAGCAGGTGGCTGTCAGCCCCCGTGGGGACCATATAGCGGTTTAGGGCCTGAGCAGATCTGGGCTTGAATCACAGCTCCAACACTCCCCAGCCTTGTGACTCCGAGCAAATTTAGCCTCACCCAACCTCAGTGTTCTCATCTGTATAACAACAGAACCCGCCTGACAGGGGGTTTGTGAAGAGTCAGTGATATATGGCAGATAAAGTGGTTAACACAGGGTTTCGCACAAAGTCCAGTGACCGCATTATTGTTACGAATATCCACCAGAGGGCAAGGTTGGCTGTCCTGCGTGCTTCTTCCCACCCTGTCCCGTATCACAGCTGATTCCCTGCTGCCTTCCTGTGGATGCTCGCAGCTCATGCCCTGGTTTTGAGGAGTTCCATATCCCCATCCTCCAGCAGCACCAGGAAAGCTGTCTCTGCTTGCCTACTCCAGCTGTGCCCTTCCTAGTGGATCTTTCTCTCTGAGTGGCCTGGGACAGCCTCTGCAAGGCCAGGGCAAGAGCCCCCAGGAGCCTACAGGACAGGTCAGGCCTCTGCAGGGTCTGCCAGCTGATACCTGAGCCAGGGCGAGGGACAGGGAGCGGAGCGGGAGACTTGCCCTATCTGCCTCCTAAATATCCCTCAAGTTCATCCACTTCTGTTGCCACTGCTTCTACCTGAGTCCTCGCCGGCGACCTGGCTTGCCTTGACCATGCAGGAGCCTCCTAACCACCTCCGCTGGCTTTACTTTTGCCCTCCACAAACAATCCACTCTCTACACAGCAGCCAGTTCTTTTCAATCAGATCGTACCCTCCTTAAAGCCCTTCGGTGGCTTTGCATCCCACTAAGAATAAAACCCACCTCCTCACTGGGCCCCCAAGGCCTCCACACCCGCCCCTGCCTAAAACTCTGACATTATGGCATCTCGTTTCCATCCCCCTGCTCTCCCACATCTCCGCTGGCCCTTCCTCCCTGTGAGAACATCACGCCCTTTCTCACCTCTGGCCCTTTGCACTTGCCGCTCTGTCTCGAAAACTCTTTCCCTGACTCAGCCTTACCCGGCGGTCCTCAGCTCAAATGCCGCTTGTTTACACTGGCCTCTCCAGACCACGTGATGCAAAGTGGTCTCCTCTAGTTACCCTCTACCCCCTCACTATGTCTCTTCCCCCTAATTACCGATGATCACAGCCTAAAACTATGCTGTGCTTACATGTGTGTATGCGTGTGCAAACATTCCTGTTCCTGGTCAATTCAGCCTGGATTTCTGTCTGTTTCACTCACTGCTGTGCTCCCAGCACCCTGAGCAGCGTCTGGCTAGGACACATGATGCTCGGTAAGTGCATGTTGAATGAATGAACGTGTTTACGTGAAGGCAAACCTTACCGGTCAGAATGGATGACTGTCCCTGATTTGGGGTCAATGACATGAACAATGACTCCACGGTGACCCCAGCTCCTCTCGAAAAAATAACCTCCCTCTTCCATGCCACCGGGGTGAAGAGTCTTGTTCAGAAATGTCCAAGAGAGCTTCTTCTGTCCATGCAACTCAAGGGTGCCTCCTCTGTCGACGCCGATGTACTTGAGGCCAAAGTAAGGGTCTGGCTGAACGTCTTCATCAGCCCTACAAGAGAGAACAGCTCTCCATGGTTGGCCGACACCTCTCTTCACTGGATGCTAAGCCCTGCTTAGGGGACTGCACTGCTCTTGACGCCCACTGTGGCCACCTTAGACCCAGTTACACCTAGTGATTGCTCAAGGTCAGCGGACATAGCATTGGCAACCAAGATTGTCCCACACCAGACCAAACTGTGTCCAACAGGCCAAGCAGAAATACTTATCCATAGTTAACATGTTGGCACTTCTTTCCAGTTCTTTTTTTTTTTTTTTAACATCTTTATTGGAGTATAACTGTTTTACAATAGTTTGTTAGTTTCTCCTTTACAACAAAGTGAATCCGTTATACATATACATATGTTCCCATATCTCTTCCCTCTTGCGTCTCCCTCCCTCCCACCCTCCCTATCCCACCCCTCTCGGTGGTCACAAAGCACAGAGGTGATCTCCCTGTGCTATGCGGCAGCTTCCCACTAGCTATCTCATTTACATTTGGTAGTGTATATATGTTCTAAGTTCTAAGTATGTTACATTTTGGTCCATATCAGATGTGGGATCACCTGGACCTGGACTGCATACCCTTGTGTATTCTAGACTACTGATTCTGAGAACTCTTAATTGCTTGAAGAGGGAGCACAGCCAGAGGCAAATACGGCATGGAATTTTTCTTTATCTTGTCCATCATAAGCTATTAATAAACATTCACAGAGACTCCCTCAGCCATGACATGATTAGAAGGCAGCTGAAAAGGCTGGCAGGGATTTCTGTAACTTAAGTCCAGACCTGAGCCACAATAAATAAAATGCCTCATGCACTCCTCCAGCTCACCCAAATCGCCACTGTCTGTCTCGTTCATGATTACCATCTAGCAGGACCTAATGATAATTCCTTTCGTGCACTAAAGACTTGCTGTCTTACCTCCCTCTCTTCCATGAAAAACCTCCCTCCCGTCAGATCCAAGAGTATCATGTGACCCATGGAAGCTGTCTACCCACCTTCCATACAAAATGATGCTGAAATTGCCCTGGAAAGGGCAGAGGGCACTCCCAGCATGCAGCTCTCCTCCGTTGTCAATCAGGATGTGCCGGGTACGCAAAACAATTGCCTCATCTTGGTCTTTAATGACTAGTTTTCCTGAAGACGTAGGAATGGAGTGAGGGTTAGGAAGACAAGTCTTAGTGGTGAGATTATAGCAGAGACAAGGGCAGACCTCCTAAGCCCCTCATGTCATCCCTCAGGCAGGCAAAGAGGCGTGTCTTTCCAATACTTCTATGCTTGCTGTGCTTACGGTGGTTACTTTTCTCTCTGCCTTGTGATGTGTAAATAATGCCTGCTTGGTTTACTGCGATCGCTGCATGTGCTGCACTCAATGAGCAAGCATCTGAAGGTCAGATAAGCAGGAATGCTCAGAGCACCAATAAGAAGTTCCCTCTATAAATGCTTCTTTCACTAAGATTGGACCTCTGACAAGCCATTCCTAAGTGCTCAAAGCTGATGGTTATCTCAAACAACCAGATGCTCTGACATGAACCCAAAGCATGTGACATTTGTTCTGTCCATCTACAGTTATGGCAACCTGCATCCCGTCTGCCTGGCTCTAAGGCAGCGGACCAGAGAGAGATGGGGCAGGGGAGGGAGACTGGCTTACCTCCCTCTGAGATGTGGATGGAATGGACCGTGGCAGAAGAGATGAGCAGCAGTGCTCTGCCCTGGCCTATGTGCACGTAGTAGTCTGGGTCATGGCCAGGATTCCAGGGCTGCAGCTCAGGCCACTGATCAGGGCACTCAGCTGCCACTGCAAAGGACAGAGAGATGTCACTGCTACCAAGCAGTGGTAGGTACCCACCAACCTCCCCAAGCAAGGAATGCCACAGACCACAAGCAGGGTGGGGTGGGGGGGGTCTATCATGCATTTTCATGGCCCTTGCCTTCTCCCTACTAGAGCTCAAAGCAGGGCCCTAGAAAGCAAAGAGAACCCCTGACAGAGGAGCCAGGAGGCCTGGGATTTAGTCGAATGTCCTTCATTAGTTCGTCCTTTATCTGTGAACAAGTCACTTCCCTCTTCTGGACTCAGTTTTTCCCTTTATAGAATGAAGGGTAGACCAGATGACTCCTCAAGACATTCCAAGATCTAAAGTTAGGCAATGATTTGCCCAGATTACTTGTATTCCAAGGCATCCTTTCCCCTGGAAAGCATTGTTTAAAAAGTTGGCAAAGCCTTTTCCCCTTCTGCCTGAGAATTTGACTTTTAGTTAATCTTCTCTGTTTCCCTGGAAGCCTGAGAAAGATGGTATTCTATAAAGCATGTTACCAAGCAACATCTTATAACAAAAGTGACCCCTGATTAGTAAATGGCATCTAAACTGGGAGGAACTATGCAAAATTTATAATGATCCTGGTGGAGATGTCTTGCTTGGAGGCTTCCCTGAGTGCAGGGACTCTCGTAACTGGGCAAATCCCACACAGCAACTCTGAAAGTTACATCTATGGAGTTGCTATAAGACATACTAGCTCTGACGGGGCAATACCCACACCTGTCCAATGACAGTCTTGTTTCCTCTCGCCTAAGGCGCGGTCACCTGGGGAACAAAAGAAGATAGCTTCTGGAGGCTTGTAGAATGCTTCCAAGACCACTCTCACGGAAGAGAAACGCCTGACACTGCTCTGATGGTGGGCGGTGTTTCTGTCCTCGGCCCTCTGAAGTTACCCTGATGCCAAGCATGGCCTGTGGTAGCCTCATGAGTCTGAATGTTTAGCTGAACTCAAAACCCCCGTGGTGGGTGTTGCAGACTTCTTCCCGATGCAAGCAGAAGCACTGGGAGGAGTCTCTCCTCCTATGGCTAAGAAGGCTCTGCACCCCAGTGGGGCACCATGTATGGTGAACAGAGGAGGACTGTCTCAGAAACTGGGAAAATCTCCCTGGACAGCAGGGAAAAACCCAGAGGGAAAGCAACAGGAAGAGGCAACGGGCAAAACAAAATGAGAATGGCTTGCCTCACAGATGGAGCCCCAATGCCCTCCTTTTTTTCTCTCACTAGAAAGTTGTGAGCAAGCATGAAATAGCAGATTTTTAAATAACTGGAGCGGGATGGAGGAGAAGGAAGGTGAGGTGTAGTAAACCCATGGCAGGGGCAAGGTCTCAGATGGTGAAGACCCTGGGGAAGGTACGGGAAGGAATGCATGCAAATTCCACCCTTGGGCACCCAGCAAGGGCCACGAAGGGAGGCCATGTCTCTTGAGCCAGGTGAGTGCAGTGGACAATATCCACGACATTGGGTGGGACCCCAGAAGGAATTCTGGCTTCAGTACAATGACTAGCATGTCAGTTCTCAATGTGACTTGACTTCGATGCGGCTGTCTCTAGGGTAAGATCCCATGTTTGTATATTTCAAGAGAACTGGAAGGGCGCTGCTCCTCTATCTACTCAGCATTGCCAGATGTGGACTCCGGAAGCCCACATCACATCATCGTCCCGGCCCATCTGAAAGCAGCGGCTGGCCCTTCTCTCCTCTGCGAGGCACAGTGCAGGCACTTGGTGCATGTTTCCTGAGTCTCACTCCCCACCCTCCCCTCCCCTGCTCCATAACATCCTCCTTTATGCCCCATCTGCCTCACTGTCAGCCCTAACTCAGGTTTTGGATCTTTTTCATTATGAAGAGAATTTCACATTTTTTTGGAGTTTTGCTAAAGCAGCTCTTCCAAGATTCTGTAAACCCCATGGGACTCAAATAGTGGCAAAACAATGAAAATATGTGGCATTTACTCATCCGTGGATTTTTCATTTTAATGTAAGAGCAGGGTTGCCAGCAAGCTGCCAGGATGGGCCGAGGTAGGGGCGGGGGCTGGGGGCCTCTGCCTGGGCACTCGGTAGCCAAGGATGATCACGAGGGCTCTGGAGCCTCCGTCCAGCTGAGGGGCTTCTGAGGGCCAATGCCCATCCCTGGGTTTGCCTTCAGATGGGTCAAGTGCTTGGCTGGCTTTCAGCAGAGGTCAATCAGAGGCCCTGGGCTGCCCTCCACCTAGTCCTGGATCTGGAGTGTCTGTTTCCAAAGTGGTGACTCCTCAGCCATGCGGGGAACGCACGTGGCGACTGGCGAGCCCAGAGATCCAGGCATGGAGCCACGAGCGTGCCGAGAAGGAGTCGTTCCAACTCCACGGGACAAAGCCCAGGGTCTCACCACCCACATCTCTTAGGAGAATCCCAACTGCCCCTTTATTCTCCAGCTGCACGCGTTTCCATCAGTCTTTGCATCCGGATTTGGAGGCGGTCTGCCTGACACTTGTAGGCTCTCCTGTCATCAGGAGTACAATTCCCAGAGCTCCAGCAGCTCTGACCCCACAGCATAAGCACAGCAGTTACAAGACTGGCCGTGGACGAATGCCCCTTCGCTGGAGCTGGAGATTTTGCTCTTGGTAAAAGTCGGTTTCAGTGGCTCTTCGTTTGTAGGAATCAGTGAGCAGCTGGCAATGGTCAAGGCCTTTGCTGAGATATCACCACAGCAGCCACCCTTCCCAGGAGGGGCTGCAGGGAGGGGCATTCAGAGTGGGTGCAAGCCCTACTCGGAGCATGAATGGCAGGGGGCTGATGTCAGAGAAAAGCAAGGACCAGAGGGAACCAAAGGCACAGCCTCCTTTCCAAATGATTTATAGTCAAACAGAAGAGAGAGACCCAGGATGTAAGAGGAAATACCCAGAGACCTCCCCAAGGCCGCGAGGTGATTCACCTTAAAAGAGAACCCTAAACCCAGTTCCTGGCACAGGGTCAGTGCCCCCTTGGTGGTTATTAATTGAATAAATGATGGAAGGACTAAATGAATGAATTCAGGCAATACTGACAATTGTTGCGTTGAGAGTGAAAATATTGCTTGCTTGCTATGTCCCCTAAGGACCAAAAAGATTCTACAAGGAATCACATGGAAGGGATTTCACTAGTTATGATTAGAGATTACTTCCTTGCACCAGTGGGTTGAGAAAAACAAGATATAATACAATGTAAGGTCCTTTACTCTTATCGTAGAAAAGCATTCAGCTCAAGTGATAATAATAGCATTTTTTAAAAAGCAATCCATGGTCATGGTATTATTACTCAACCTCTATTCAAAAGTTTTTAATTGTCCCCATCTCTCAACTTCTACCCCAAGCTTGGTTTATTTGATTGCTTTTTTTGTAGCCCACACAAACTTGCCTTGTGCTTCTGGATTTTAATTCAAAATCACTCAAAGAAAAAGTTGACGATATTGAGATCAGAAAAACAGATCTAAACCTCACCTAGAGCATCATGGCTAACAAGGTGCTTTAATGCACCCAGCTCTTATGACGGCAAAGCAGGAAGGGAACACTGAGATCAGGTGGCTCGCAGGCGGCAGGCTGGCTGGCAGATATGTGTTTTTTGCTCTGCTCCACCACCACCCTGAGTGTTTGGTAAAATTTCAATTGGTTGCCATCCTTTAACAAGTAGAGAGCTTTTACATGAAAGTCTAGATGTCTGACTTCTCTTAAAAATTCAATAGGTCTTGCAACAGGGGCCCCACATCCCCATGTGGCAGCAATTAGCCAGGACTGAGAAGTGGGTGTCCCTGAAGAGGGGCCTGAACTCCCCAGGTGACCACATCTCTACCTGGCCAGCTTCACTGCTTTGTGTCACGTGCCTGGTTCCTGTAGACACTGAGTTTGTAACCCCTGAGCCTAGTCTAACCCCCTCATTTCGTGGATGACAAAACTGAAGACCAGGATAAGACCTGCCCAGGATCAACGAGTTAGCAGGGGCAGGACAGAGCCCAGCCACCCTGACCCCACCCTGCGGCTCCTCCTCCTGGCCTTCCTCACTGAGATGCAGAGGTCCAACTGCTCTGCAGTGGCTCACCTGTGGATGCGGCACCAGGAAAGCGGGCCAGGACGAACCAGACGATTGTCAGCATCACCGTAAAGGAGACGTCCGGACTGTGAGCCGCTCTCATTCTGGCGGAGCGCTCCCTGAAATAAAAAAGCACACTGAGTCAGACCTGCAGCCTCCCCAGGATGGAGTCGGTGTGGGGGGCAGATACACACACAGAGACAGGGCCACACGCACACACAGAGGCCGTGCCAGTATGGGCATACTCCGGCCGGCCAGAGCAAAGTCCTCAGCTGCCATGACTCAGGGCTGGGCAGATCAGGGCATGAAAGCCCTGTCACTGTCCCGCCTGTGTCCTGAAGCTCAGAGGCCCGGTGATGGATGGAATTTCATCCTTGGCGCTCGAGCTCACTACCCTCCAGAATGACGGGCTTTTTCCCCTTAAGTTAAAAAACAGAGAAAAACAAAAAATATTTCCACTGAACATGAGCTGGATAATAGATGCCACCAACTTGCTGTGTGATCTCAGCTGATTTGATTAACCTCTCTGGGCTTCAGTTTCCTAATCTGAACAACGAGGATGTGGACTAGCTGATTTCTAATATCAGTCTGTGCTTCTAAAACAAGTCTTGATGATAATATTGAGATCCTAAATATGATGCCTGTGTGTTATAAACCCTTCTAATATTACCCATCCAAGAGGAAGGCAGGGCAGAGATACCTAATTGTCCCCTAATATCCATTTTTCCCTGGAAAAGAACCCCTGGGTTTTTATCTGGGCACACAGCCACCTAGAATAAAGGCTACCTTCTCCAGTCTCTCTTACGTTAGTTGTCGTCTTGGAATTAAGTTCTGGCCAATACAGTAAAAATACAGTGTGTGAATTCCAGGGTATGTCCTTAGGGAAAGCAGGAAGCCTTTCTTCCCACTTTCCTGCTGGCTGGAATATGGATATGATGCCTGGATCTTCAGCAGCTATCTTTGGCCATGTAATGGGAGCCATGTGCTGAAGATGGCAATGCAGAGAGTAAGAACCTAGGCTCTGACCCTGTGGAGAACTGAAACAGCCCTAGACTGTGAATTTATTTTTATGTGTGATGGAATTAAATTAATTTTATTACATTTCTATTTTATGAAAGCCACTTTTCTCCCCCTTGTACTCAGACAGAAGGTGAATACGGGAACCTGTCCAGATAAACCTCAAGACAGGAACTTTAAAAAAAAGATGCCCAATCCCCCTTTCATAATATAATGCCCTTGGAGAAACATCTCTGTCTTCAAGGCCTGTGTGCTGCACAGGAGTGCTTAGGTGGGGCTTGGGGAGCGGCCAGCTCCAGCTTCCATGCCCACATCCGCAGGTCCTCCCCAGAGCATGACTGTAGTCATGCCTGGAAACAAACAGATATTCTCCCACACTGAGAAAGGGGCCAAATCTCTCTCATCCCACACAGGCTCCTCCCTTTGAACGAGCTCAGGGACAAATCTGATCATCCCTGACCTTCCAGCTCCTGGTGAAGCACTTTGTGTGAGCTCGGCAAGAGGGTCTGAAACAGAGGACCCTGGCCCTGTGCCTGGTCCTTCCCGCACAGGTGCGCCGGGGAGGCCAGGGGAGGGAGGAAACCATACTCTCAGCTTCAATGCCCGCAGTGTCCTCCCGGCGGGCACCCTGCCTGGCCCTGGCCTGATATGCCGAGAACAACAGGACCCATTCTAGTCGCCTCTGCAGGGCCGCTGAAGTCAGGCGTCACAGCATCTGGGAATGGCGCCTTTCCCATGGCCCCCAGAAGAGGAGTGTCTGCTTTCATGCTCTTTGCAATAAAAAGAAGGGGACACCGGGACAGGAGTGTTCTGTGGTCCTCGGGGAAAGCCAGAGCCCAGCTCTCGAGTCTCCATCTGTTTAGAAAAACCAAAGGTAGTTTGCTCTTTGCTGCCGAGAAGCCCCAAATCATCCTGGGGCTCCATGAAGGGAACCCAAACTTTGGGCCGTGAGCTGGCAGAGGAATGTGGCCAGCACCCAGGGTGGAGGTACCCGGGTGCGGGGGGCAATCTGGGTGCAGGCACCCCTCCCGCCTTAACTGCCGGGTGATCCTCATCCAGACATTCCCTTCTCTGGGCCTCGACTTCCCGTGTACAGAGTGGAAGGTTGGGGTACAGGGAATCTGTGGCCCTGACATCTTCTGACCATTTCAGAGACAAAAAAGTAATCACTTGGGGATGGATGTAAAAACAATTCCCACTGGCAGGATAATGCTCACAACCTCTTTTCCCCAGCATTCAAGAGAGAGACCTGCTGTATCTGAGGGCCACTGGATACAGAGAGGTCCCCCTGCTCCAAAGAGGTCGCGACCCCACATTGCTGGGGGTGGTCCTCCGTGAGTGGCTTCCAGGGCCTGAGTACAGAAACCTCGAGAAACATTCTGTTGCTGTGAATCCCAAAGCTTCTCAAATTTCACTTGGGAATTCTTCACCAAGAGAGGACAGCTTTCTCAGCTGGCCACTAAAAGCTCTCTGGCAACACGAGTTAGGACTCAGCGTCTCCAGCTGGCAACATACAGTCTTGAAAGGGTGCCCAGCTGCTGAAGGCCTGCGAAGAGTGCACGGTTGGCTAACAATGCTAGAAGGCTCCGCAGGAAGCTGTTGGCTGGAGTCTGGCTGAAGGCTGCCCTTGCTGGGTCCCAATGGTCCTGAGCTGGCCTCTTCCTTACAGGGTGCGGTGAACCCCTTTGGCAGAGCCATTTGAAAGAGGAAGGGCCGGCACTCCGGGATACTCCACAGGGCTTCTCAAGAACAAGCTAAAGTTTTCCAGAAGCTCAGCATCTTCCCGTCCAGCTGCAGCTCCATGCCGTGTTTGCCAGGCCTCACAGGGGCGTGGAGAGACTGGAGCAAAAGCAGGGACAAGAGGCGTCGCCTGCTACCCTCTGTCTCTGGGTCTCCTCACTGCTGCCATCACACACCAGGGGCTGGGGCTTTGCTCTTCCTTCAGCTGCCCTGGGGTAGGACCTGTCACCTGCAGAAAGAAAGGAGCGCCGGTGTCATTCAAGCCTCCAGAGAGGCCCCTACATCTCTGGGGCAGCAGCATTAGCAAGCACGTGCCCCCTGGCATCCCCGACCCCAGGGGGATGTGGGTTCTTGATGTCTGTAGAGCCTGCAGCAGCCAGAACTTTCTTCAGGGATTATCATAAACTACCAAATGTAAAATAGATAGCTAGTGGGAAGCAGCCGCATAGCACAGAGAGATCAGCTCAGTGCTTTGTGACCACCTAGAGGGGTGGGATAGGGAGAGTGGGAGGGAGACGCAAGAGGGAGGGGATACAGGGATACATGTGTAGGTATAGCTGATTCACTTTGTTATAAAGCAGAAACTAATACACCATTGTAAAGCAATTATACTCCAATAAAGATGTGAAAAAAAAAAAAAAAAGAAAGAAAGGGAGTAGGGGGTAGTGGGGAGGGTCAGTGTAAGGTCTGAGGCCGGGGGTGAGATGGGACTACAGGGTGATCTGGAAGCCAGTTTGGGGTAGGAGACAGCACAGTGACAGCCGTCACTCTCCCAGTCACAAACGCACTAAGGAGGGCTTCCCTGGTGGCGCAGTGGTTGAGAGTCCGCCTGCCGATGCGGGGGACACGGGTTCGTGCCCCGGTCTGGGAAGATCCCACATGCCGTGGAGCGGCTGGGCCCGTGAGCCATGGCCGCTGAGCCTGCGGGTCCAGAGCCTGTGCTCCGCAACGGGAGAGGCCACAACAGTGAGAGGCCCGCGTACCGCAAAAAAAAGAACAAACCGGTAATTTATTGCACGCCGACATCCCCTGGGGAGCGGGCTAGAATGCAGACTCTGATTCAGTAGGTGTGTGGCGGGGCCTGGGATTCTGCTGAGGGTCACAGAGCCAGCAGGGGGCCCATCCAGGATTTGAACCCAGGAGGTCCGGCTCCAGAGTCCACGCTTCACAAAAAAGGAACAATAACACTACCCCCACCTACCTCCCGGCCGGGCACACTGGGAGGAGGCAATGTTTGATTTGAGCCGTGTGGACGGATTAATGATCCTGACAGCAAACCGGGGTGAAGTTTGGGGAAGGTGGCAAGAATCTCCCTCCAGCTCTCTTGCGGTCAGGAAAGCATTGGTGTTGCCTTTCACTATGACCTAGGTTTCTTGTTCACAGGCCCTAAAATCTGTGCCATGGTTCCTGGAGGGCCCAACGGGGCTGGTGCAGGCTGGGTCACCTGCACAGGCTCAACTCAGATCCTTCTCTGGATAGGAAACCACAGGTCCACCTCAGTGGCTACCAGAAACCACGGAAACAGGAAGGCAGAGCCCCAAGAGCTCGTTCCCTCTCGACAGAAAGCTCCCCTGATGAATTGCAGAACCCCCTTCGTAACACTCCCTAGCAGGGCCCCCCCCCCCCACCGATCCAAGAGGTGGGCAGCCAACTCCCTGGTCTGCCGGCCACACATCCCGGCCCAGGCCCAGCTCCCCCCAGCAGAGAAAGGCACCTCTCTGGTCACCTGGTCCTGACGCAGCATCCCCAGGGAGAAGAAGGAGGCAGGAGACAGGGCAGCCCAAGTATCCTTCTGGATCACAGAGAAACACAGGAAGAGTCCCAAGTCTGGAGAACCCTGGCAGCCCCGAGCCCTTTCTCAGTGTGAGGCTGCTATGCTGGGGATCCCAGGGACAGGGACCCTACCCCCCTCCTCAGAGAGTAGCATTTAGAAGACCCTTGGCTTCTGCAAATCAGAGCATCTCCCATGGTACCCCGTGATACGTGCTCCGCTGGCACGAGCTACTCCTTTCTTTTGGAAACATACCTGCCCCGACCTCTCTCATTGCTGCAAAGATCAAAAACCTTCCCCAAAGACCAGGGACATTCCAAAACGTGGTCTCTTCTCCAGAAACTGGGCTTCTAATTCCTCAAGACTAAGCCACTTGCCAGTTAGCGTCAGGCTCACAGAACGCAGGAGGTGATGGGAATCGGAGACCCTTTCCAGCCAGCCCTTGGCTGTGCACCTAAACCACATGGGGGAACTGGTTAAAATGCAGATTCCCATCCCACAGGTCTGGGGTGGGGTCTGATTCTGCATTTCCAACCAGCTCTCAGGTGAGGCTGCTGCTGCTGGACGGTGGGCCATGCTTTGAGTAGCAAGGACAAGGATCTCGTGCAATCCCACCCTCCCCATTTTACAGATGGGCAAACTGAGGCCCACAGTGCAGAAGACTGTTGCTCATGATCAGGAGCAGTAAATGGATAGGAAAATTGCCATCTGACTCCAAATTATGGGACATGTGTCGCCTTCCCTGCCACCCCGCTTGCCTGGGAGGAAGGGGAAAAGCGGGGGAAGACTGGGCCCATCTGTTCCTGCCCCTGTTTCAACTGAGGGTTTAAGTCACAGTTTGGATAGCCTCAGGAACACTTTATACTTCCACAGAGTCTTAAATTATTTTCCTCAAACAAAATACCTCCTTTGATAGGGGAAATCCCCAGTGGGGAGCCACCTGCAGAGCCAAGGAGGAGACACACGGCAGCTCCCCGTGATATGAGAAATTCACCATCACGGACCACTTCCTTCCCCAAGCATATTTGAACAAATCCTGTCAGGTCCTGCTGTGCCATCAAGTCCATATCTCTCATCTCATCACCGAATCAGCTACCGGGGCTGGGAGTGTCAAAGCCTTCACCCATTGCAGCTGGGAGGAAGGCAGCTCTGAAACCAGTCTTCCCTCCTGTTCATGCAACACACGTGGTCTTAGCATCCCATGAGTGGGCACTGTGCTGGTCCTGGTGGAAAAGGAAGGTAAGATCCCCACCCCCAAAGAGATCCCCCAGTCCCATCGCCCTCTGCATCAGGCATCGCAGTCTAAATGATGAGCCTGACCCTCCCAGCAAACCAGATGTTTCCTAAGGAAGAGTTTCTCACTTACTCACTTGAGTTTAAACACTGGAGTAAACAGTTTAGCAACAATGACATATCTAACTTGCCCTTTTGTTTACAGCTATGCTGTCCAATACAGTAGCTGCTGGTCACTCGTGGCTATGGACATTTACATTCAATTAAAATCAGATACAATTAAAAACTCAGTGCCTCGGTCACACTAGGCACATTTTAAGAGCTCGATCGCCATTGGGAACTCGTGGCTACCATGTTGGACGCGCAGATCTGGAACATTTCCATCACTGTAGAAACTTCCGATTTGAGCCTCAATACTCAGAGTGGTTTAGAAGATCAAACTAGAGCTTAGAGACGGTTCGGAGCAACGGTTCTTATGGTGGCGTCCCTGACTCCACCTGTTAGAAACTCAGATTCTCAGTCCCACTCCAGACCTACTGACTTACTGACTCAAACTCTGGGGGTGGGCCCAGCCACCTGTGTTGTAACAAGCCCTCCAGTGATTCTGATGTTGTTCAAGTTCGAGAACCGCTAGTTCAGAGAGTCAATTCAGTCCAGAGACACTTGTCAACCACCAGTTAAGCGTCCCTCGTGAATACTTGACGGCTCATTGGCTAAGCATGCAGGCTGTGCCACAAGATCCAAGTTTAAGTCTCAGATCTCCCACTTAAGAGCCATGTGTGGGGACTTCCCCAGCGGTCCAGTGGGTAAGACTCTGCACCCCCAATGCAGGGGGCCCTGGTTCGATCCCTGGTCGGGAACTAGATCCCGCATGCATGCCACACCTAAGAGTTCACATGCTGCAACTAAGAGTCCGCATGCCGCAACTAAGAAGTCTGCATGCTGCAACTAAAGATCCTGCATGCCACAGTGAAGATCCCTTGTGCCACAACTAAGACTTGGTGCAGACAGACATAAATAAATAAATAATTTAAAAAAAATTTTTTTTTTAAAAAAGAGCCGTGTATGAACTTGTCCATTCATTTAACAGTCCAAGGCTCTGTTTCCTCAGCTGTAAAATGGGGGACTCCTTCCAGCTGCCTTCTAGGATTCGTGGATGGGATGGAAAGATGCATGCCATGTGTGCGACACAGTGAGTGGTCCGCTGGGCCGTAAGGTGCCATAAAGTCAGTTTATCACCATCATCCCTGTCTGGTTTCTGTTCACTGCCTGATGCAGCCGATCACCAGCCTCACTCACTAAATGGGATTTTTAACCTCTTTCACCGACAGATTTGTAGCGCTATGCCATCCACTGAGAGGTACCGCAAAACAAGAGATGCTTTCTCAAAACCTTGACCTAGAGGACTTTACATAGGGAACTGGCGCCCAGTGGGGCAATGTGTTTTTGTAGTGGGGGAAGAAACACAAATATGACTTAATGGAAGACCCACCCTGGGCTCTGGGCAAAAAGTCCTGCCTGGATAATGTGCAGGGTGGCAGACATGGCAGGCCAGAGTCTTGGGTCCTGAAACAGGAAGCTTTCTTATTAGAAAGAGTACAGAGAGGGTGGAGGGGGAAGGTGGGAGGAAGTCCTTTCGGTTGGCAATTTGGTTCCTTGTTTTATTCCACGAGGGCTTGGCCTTTGCCTAACGTTGAAGCAAAACAGAGCTCCCCAAAGGGAAGAGGAGGGAGCTAGAAATAAAAAAATAAAAGATGACTTGTGGACACACCCCAGTATTAAATGACCGCTTCTCTGGGGGATTCCACGGATGAAGACACGACACCTGTGGGGTGAGGGGGGATGTTAAAAAGGTGGTGAATGGGGAGAAGGAAACAGTACCCAGAAAGCAGATCCATTCTTGGTCCCAGACTGTTACACGAACCTCCTCCTGGCCCCCCAATGGACTCACGCGTGCTCTGTTGCTTCCTTGACATAATCATTCTTTCTCTGCCACGGTCCTCCCAGCTGCCATGTCTGACCTTTGGAAATTGGCAGTTTGTTTTAAGATTCCATTTCTAATCCCCCTGAGGAATTCCCTCTGGCCCTAAAGTCTAGTAGCAATTGCTTCTTCCTCTGCATTCACAGCTTACTGACGAAATCTTTCTTTGAACTATCTCCTTCTCTCTTTGGAGTTCCTCAATGTTTTCCACACTGGGCTGCAGGCTCCTTGAGGGCAGCAGCCTCTACGTAAACCCATTTGTCTCTTCCTGCAGCCCAACACACGGCGGCTGCCCACTGGACGTAGACAATGAGCGAATGGGTTTGCCCAACGATCGCTGGAGGAACAACCCACTTGGCTATTTGCCTGCTCTGCAACTTTGGGGCTCTGTGTCCAATGCTCTCTGAAAAAAACAGGTGGGAGCGTGGAAGCAGAAACTGGAGGCATTTAACAAGCTGATAAGTTTTTAAATCATAACTCTTTTTAAAAAAAATCTTTTAAGTCCTCACATGAGGAAAAAAGAGTAACTTCCCTCTTAAAACTGGTTTTCTCCCCCAGGATCACGAAGGAAGAGGGGAAGTCAGATGACTGATGTGGGTGCACCTTCCCAGACTCACCAAGTCCAAGGCCAGCCTGCCTCTGCCGCTGTCTGAGGTGACCAGAGGCTGCAGCGAAGGGTCCTGGCCCCTTCCACCAACCCCGGCGCTCTCTGGAAGAGGGCACTGCCTACTCTTCAAGGTAACCCAGGTGTCCCGGCGTCCCCTCCCCTTAGTCCCAGGCGTTAGACACCTGACACCCCCGAGCCTCCTTATTCACCGGGGAAGTCCGGCCCCTTGCTTGGTTCCCCTTTCCTCCAGGGTGTCTGAGACTCCTCCTGGCCACCTACATGCATCCACAGATCAGTCCTGTCTGCCCCGGGATGCCCCAGCCACTCAGCTCGCGGCTGAGCTGAGCAACAAGCAACATCTCTGCGCCCCGCCGGCTGAGCCCCGCACCGCCCCCCTACCCCCCTGCCGCAGGGGAGGCGAGCCCACTGCTGCAACGTGGTGCACGGCGCTGGGGCGAGTCCCCACCACGGCAGCTGCCCGTCTCATCGCACAGAGAGGAAGAGTCCGCCCTGTCACACTCCCACAGCCAGCTGCCCAGGCTTCCAAGGTGCATATGAGGTTCTTTCAGCGTACACAGGTCTGGGCAGAGCCCTCTGCTCGGGCAGCTGGGTCCCCCTCTGCCCTGTTCCTCTGGCCCCGACACTGAGTCTACAGGGCGCACGATGCTTTCTCCCAGTACAGGACTGCTCTCCCAGGAGCCTCACTGCCCTTCCCTGCCTTTGAGCATCCGTCTGGTCTTCCCAGTGCATCAGATGGGTCCACAGATAAGCGAGCCTCATCTGGAGAGACAGGGCACGTTCCACCAGTCCACTCCAGCTTCCTCAACCTCTTTAGCCTCCTTACACATCAGTGGATGCAAGTAGGTCTTTGGGGACAGGAGCTGTCACCTGACTTCAAGGACAAGTTGACCTGGGTCCCAACTCTGGCTTTGCGGGGCCTGATCCGCAGAGGGCACAGCAGCCCCGCTGGCTGGCACTTCTCTCCTTGCCAAGGGAAAGCCTGTCAGGGAGCCCGGGATGCTTCCCGGCTACGGGGCTTTTATCCCTTGCACCCTGTCCTGGGCCAACGCCGCGCAAGCCCAGCCATCAGAGCCCTGTGCCCCGCCGCCGCTGGCAGCTGAAAAAATCAAGTGATGCTCAGAGCAGCCTGATCACAGAGTTCAGCGACCCTCGGAGGGAAGCCTCTCCCGGGACTGAGTCAGACCTTGGAGCTGCCCAAGTCGGACCATTGGCTACACACCTTCCCCGCTCATTTTGTGTGCTCTGCTAGTGGGTAGGTGACTGCAGCAATAAACACTTCATCAGTTGTGTTTTTTAACTGAAAATACTGGCATCGGCAGTTGGCTTGGCACTTCTCCTGGCCTGAAGTCACCCTGTATGTGCCCACTTGTGTCTGAGGCTCCAGAAAGATTCCTGTGAAATGCTCCAGCCCCCTCCTCACCACCTCCTGGGGTCTTCTGCTGGCCCCCTCTGACCCATCCTCCACACTAAGGGGTGCTGGCTCATTCCCACAAATAGCCTTATTTCAAAGAGCATTTTCCCCTGCTAAATAAGAGTGAGGGTGCAGCCAGTGCCGAGGGACGGCAGAGACGAGCAGGGCGCAGGATCCAGTTCCTGAAGCACCTTCGGTGTGACGTTAAGGAGTTTGGACTTTATCCTAAAAGCCTGGGGGGGCCCTGGCAGAGTGGAGGAGCCAGGGGAACACGTGTATTTTATAAAGATGCTGCTGGCAGGGATGGAGGGGAGGGACGGGCAAGAATGGGAGTGCAGCCCGGAGGACTCTGCTGGGGTTGGATTAATTCCACACATATTTATTGAGTGCCTACTGTATGCTGGTTCTAGGCACTGGGCCACAGAGGAAACAGCTCAGGGAAAGACCCTGCCCTGGGTTAGGTTAGCGCTTAGTCTAGTGGTGGCAGTGGGGTGGGAGCAGGGAAGGAATAAAGAGCAGACAAACACACCCTGTATGTGTCCGGAGATGTTAAGAGCTATAGAGAAAAGTCAAGCAGATAATGTGGGGAGAAGCTGCTATTTTATATGGACAGTCAGGGAAGTTCTCACTGAGAAGGTGCCACATGAGCAGAGACCTGAAGGACGGGACAGGGCAGGGGTGCTGTGAGGACATCCAGGCAGAGAGACCCAGCCGGGGAAGGAGGCCAGGCGGGAGCAGGAGGCCAGGCGCTGGAGCTTAATGGGGAGGGCAGAGGATGCCAAGGGGACCACACAGCTGGGGCGCGGGTGATGAGAAAAACCACGCCTCTCATCACAGCAGGGCCCACATGGCTCAGTGCTTCATCAGTTATCCAATCAGGTGGGGTTGGCTTAAAAAGGACCTACTGTACAGCATAGAGAACCGTATCCTCCCTCGATCTCAGTCCCCCTGGTTCAAGTGGGGCTGACTCACCCACCTTGGCTCCTGAGGTAGATGTGTGACCCGGCCTGGCCAATGAGTATGTTCCTTTCCCTGGCTGCTGTGATTGGTTCCGGGATGGTCACGTGACCCAAGACAAAGAAAGAGGGCATGGCGCTATTGGGAAAGCCGGTTCTCGTCCTACCATAGCTGGCAAGCCTGGAGCTGCTGGGGCCATCTTGGCCTCTGTGCTGGGAGAGCCTGCCTGACAATGAAGCTTGCACAGAGGAAGGCAGAGCCTAGAGATGGAGAGAGATGACACTTGGGCACCCAGATCCAACTCTGCCTGAAGCTAGTGCTGTCCCTGGACTTTTCAACTACCTGAGCCAATAACGTTCCTTTTTGTTTAAGCCAATTTGAGTTGTGTCTTTGACATTTGCTATAGAAACAATCCTGACTAATAAGGAACATAAAGGGGAGGGCAAGATGGAGGTTAGTTCTTACAAGTCTTTTTGCTCTCCTAAGATGTCCGTTGTAATCAATGAGGCCTCAAATTACCTTGTTGGGGAAAGAGACTTCCTTTCTCCAATTGTATCAGGTCCCCCAAACATGCGTGTCCCTTGGAAAGGTGGCCCACGTTAGGAAAAAAGAAAGTCACTGCCACCACCATGGTCTAGGACTTTCCTGTAGGATTCCATAAGAACCATCTAGTGGCCTACTCCCCATCCTCACCCCAATCCATCTTCCACAGACCAGCCAGTCTGCCAGATCGTGGCACATTTTTGTTTCAAACCCTCTAATGGCTCCGATCACATGTAGAATGAAGTCAGAACTCCTCATCCAGCCCTGCACAGCCTGGCCTCCTCTCCAGCATCCTCTCACACCAGTCTCCACTCCTGCCACATTGGCCCCTTTATCATCTCCTCTGAAGATATCAAGCTCCTTCCTGCCCCAGTACCTTTTCACATGCTGTCCCTGGAATGCTTTCCTCCACTCCAGCCATCCTCGGGTCTCAGTTAAAGCCCAGACGGAGTCAGCCAAGAAGGCAGGCTACAAAGACCCTGAGTTCACCTCCTCTCACGAGCACACCAAAATCACAACTATTTGCAGTACAACCATCGATGAAAAGCCCTGGTCTTAGAGATGCTTTTCCTGACACCTTCTTCCCATCTGAAGAAGGTCCTCTCTGACAGCATCTTTCACAGTGTCCTCTCTTCACTTGCCACAGTTTATAATCCTATATTTGCTTGTGAGTTTGCTTACTGTCCATAAGCTTCCTGCAGGGAGGGACTGGGACCATCGGTAGTGCTACTCAGAGTGTGGTCCAGGGACCAGCATCATCAGCATCACCTGAAAGCATGTGAGCCACGCGGAGTCAGACTTGCTGTTCTCTGTGCATCTCTTTCCATCTCCCTTTTCCCCCAGGAGCACTAATAGTAACCAGTAGGGCTACCAAACTCAGGACAAAGGAGGTAGACTGTGAAAGGTTCCTCAAAGCACCGGGGGCGCCAGAAGGCTGACGTGAGAGCCCCGAGACCAGCGTGTGGCCCACGGGGGAGCCCCCTGGGTTCGGACACAACAAGAAGCCAATGTGCTGGCACCTGCTGCGTCTGGAAGCCGGGCTGGAATGTCGTGAGGCAGGGCCTGGCAGGAGTTCAGAGAGCGCAGCCTCCCTCCCCACCCCTGTTCTCAGGCTCACACAAACCCAGGAAGGGCAGAGACAGAGAATGTTTGCACAGCAGACAGACCTTCTCCACTCCTCCTTCTGTCCCGCCAGATCAGAGGCGAAAGAGCGTGCTCGCTTTTGGTTCACCTTTAGGCCAGAGTCCGCCTTTGATCTGAGGGGCTGGTCTTTTCCCGGGTTATTTATTTGTAGAAACCACTCTGGTTTCCTACTACTTCCAATACACCTACAGGAAACAACCCCAGGCAGAGTCCCAACCGAGGTTTGTTTTACTGCCCTGTGCGCCACTGGCTCCTTGCGCCTGGGATCAGTTACCTGTATTTCTGCACACAGGTGTGATTCGCAGCCTTGGGCTATGAAACAAAAGCCTGGGATCTTGGGGGGGAAAATGGGCTCTGATAAACCTGAAGTGACTAGAAATCAGCAGTCCTGGCTATCCTGGGAGACTTTGAGCAAGGCTCCTCCGGGCCTCTGTTTTTTTATTTTCTGTAAAGGAAGAGCCAGGGAAAAGTGTATTTTCGTGCTTATTCAGAACTGGGTCCCACACAAGGGCTGTAACAGAAGTGAATAAGGATGGACGGTGCCTGCTGGGAGAAGCTCCTGGAACAGCTCTGAGCTCTGGGGACCCCCTGCTTCACCACTAGGGGACCCCAGGGCTCCACATAACTGCTTCCCCCAACACTTTACTATGAAAAATTTCCAGCATACAGCCAAGTTGAAAGAATTTCACAGCAAACACCAACATACCCACGACCTAAACGCTAGACCTGAACGCTACCAGTAACATTCTGCTGAATTGCTTTATCACATAACTATCTATTCCTCCATCTCTCTCTCTCTATCCATCCAGAAATCAACCTTATTTTTTGGTTGCACTTCCAAGCAAATGGTAAGCACCAGTACCCTTCCCTCTAACTGCTTCAGCATGCTTATTATTAACTAACGTTCAATATTCATTTAATTTTTCTAAATCTTTTGAGGTAAAATTTACATGAAATGAAACACACAAACCTCCAGTGTACGTTGGCTGAGTTTTGACAAATGCATATACCTGTGTAACCCAAGCACCTATCAAGGTATAGAACATTACCATTACCCTAGAAAGTTCTCTCATGCCCTCTCCCAGTTAATTCCCTCTTGCAAGAGGCAACCACTATTCTAGCTGAGTAATATCAGAACCATACCATAGACTCGTTTTGCCTGCTCTAGAACTTCATATAAATGGAATTATCTAGTATGTAGTCTTTCATGTCAAGCTTCTTGCCCTCCGCACGCTTCTGGGATTCATCCATACTGTTACTTGTATCCATAGTTCACTTCTTATGACTGCTGAGTGGTAATCGATTGCATGAATTTACTACACTACATAATTGCTTTAAGAATTTACTTATTTATTTTTTATAAATTTATTTATTTATTTGTTTTTGGCTGCATTGGGTCTTTGTTGCTGTGCGTGGGCTTTCTCTAGTTGCGGTGAGTGGGAGCTACTCTTTGTTGCGACGCGCAGGCTTCTCACTGCGGTGGCTTCCCTTGTTGTGGAGCACAGGCTCTAGGCGCAAGGGCTTCAGTAGTTGTGGCACAGAGGCTCAGTAGTTGTGGCTCACAGGCTCTAGAGCACAGGCTCAGTAGTTGTGGTGCACGGGCTTAGCTGCTCCGCAGCATGTGGGATCTTCCCGGACCAGGGGTCTACCCCGTGTCCCCTGCATTGGCAGGCGGATTCTTAACCACTGCGCCACCAGGGAAGCCCCCATAATTGCTTTAATATTTCTGTTCCAGGGAACCCCAAGTGAAACAGAGCTTGGGAGAAAAAAGGAGGAACAACTTTGCTACTATAACACAGCCAGACAATGCTAGGTTTGCCACTGTCCTCAAACCCAGTAAGATGCACAAGAGGCGGGTGTCCTTGGGTCAAATCCCCACTTCACCACTTAGCAAGTGTGTGAAATTTGGCAAGTTTTGGTAGTTCCCTGTTCTCCAGGCTTCATCATCTGTAAGATGCTGGTAATAATGGAATCTTCCTCAAACGGCTGCGACAAGATATGCAAAGGGATGGGCAGAGCCCGTGACACAAACAGTAAGTGTTCTAAATGTTACTCTATGTTGGTGAGAAGGAGCTCCGATTTTCAGATGTGAGTTTGAATCTTAACCCTGCTGCTAAAAGGCTCTGCAATTCTGGAAATTTTCCGCAGGTTTTTTTTTAACCTAGTAGTGGCTTAATAATATTTTATGATAGTATCCTGTGGATTTATTTTTCCTCTTCCTGTTTTTCCCTTTCCCATTCAACTTTTTAAAAAGACCTCCCTTCAACACTGTAGGCTAAGATTCCTCTCCAGCACACAAAGCTGTTAGTATCTTCCATCTAAGGGAGATTTTGAGAAAACTGAATGAGATAATGTACACAAAGAGCCTAGGAGAGCCCCTGCTATGCAGTTAGCACGCTATAAAAGTTACCTTCCATTACTAGCCGTGCTCTCACTCTCGGAAAGGGCAGAACAGCAACTGATTCATATTTGCTGAAAACAGCGGATGCTCAAGGAATGCTTTTGAGAAAGTCTTGCCCTGAGAAGTCAGGACACCGGGCATGCGTGCAGGTCAGCCCTGGGCTTCCTGCCCGACAGATGCTATTGAAGATGGGATTCAAGAGGAGGGACTGCACAGAGCCTGAAGCGTCCCCCAGGCCCTTGATCTCCTGGGGGCTACCGCCCACACCTGGTTCACAGCCAGGAATAGCTACCAGGCAGCTCACAAAGCCTCCACCTCAGGCTCTGGCTTCCTCTGCCGAGCTGAGCTGAGCTGCGGCCCAGGATGCTGGCCGGGGTTCAGCCCAATTTGGCTGTGCTGCCTAAGATCTTCCAGAGGCTTCAGCTGGAAAAAGTTATTCCTTGCTTTTCACCACTAAATGGGAGAGTGCTGGCTCAGATAGGAGGTGGCATTATCAACTCGGGCAGGCCTGCCTGACTCACCGAGGGCCTGCGGAAGCTGGGGTGGTGCCTGGCTGGGATGTGGACCCGGAGCTATCTGACTCCAGCTTTTTCCTGCCTCTGACTGTCAGTTTGCCCCTAGGATTAAATCTGGAAGTTGTAGTTCCAGCACCTTGGAGCAAGGAAGGACCTTCAAAACCATGGCGCCCATGATTTGCCCAAGGTCCCATGATGAAGATTCAAAGCCAGGTCCCTGTGCAATTCTACATACGTGTATCGTGTATTTAGTTGAACAATATGAAATCGTTGCTGTTCAACCATTTTGAACCTTAGAAATAGTAGTTTCATATGATTCAACCTATACTTGTATCCAGCCCCTGTTACGTGTACACTGGGCGGGGAGTAGGAGCCCAGAGATGAGGGAACCGTGCTTTCCCATAGAGTTTACGTTGCTGTCTCTAATCTACTCTCTCCATTGCAATCTCTTTCCTAAGTAGTCTTACCTCTTGCAATGAGATCCACACCAGGCAAATTGGGTCAATTACTTTCTCAGAGTTTCCAAGACCCCCATGTTCTTTTCTTTTTTTTTTTTGGAGGTACAATTTTATCTTACATCATCTATAAGATATTTATCAGCAACAATTTATAATATGAATGTTTGAATATGAAGCATTGGGGTACAATATCTTTTGAAACGATCAACAGCTGTTAGTTCATATATCTCTGCTATGTTAAAAGTGAACTCCTAAATGAATACTACAGAATCATTCAACACCATATGCAGAGTACATCACTTCATCATATTTTCAGACCCCCATGTTCTGAGGCTTCCAAATCTCTGTCTTGAGCTAAGGTCTCTACTCTGTGCTCCAGACCCTCCGTGATCCCATTTCACAGGGTGGGCCCTCCTGGAGCCATGCTTGTTCCATAGAAGTCCTGGATCCTAGGCCAGACTGATTGGACCGGGGCGGGGAGACAACCGACCAAAGCTAGGCTGATTCCTTTTCTCTTGGTTCCAGAGGATTGACTTTATATCTGCCTTTTTTTTTTATTCTAGGAGACAACCTCTGTGTCCTTATAATAAATCCAAGCTTCTGCTTTTTTTTTCATTTTTGCTAAATTTAACTCAACTTGGTTTCTGTTACTTGCAATAAAAGAGTTGTAGTTCTTCAGCCCATAAAAGAGTGATCTGGCCTTGTTCTCTTAAGGTCTTAAATGGGCATTAGTACTTTCAGAGACAACACATTTTTCTGCATGGATTTCTACCCTATTCTTCTTGACTCTCTCATGTGGCTACACAATCCCTTCTCCGGTAGCTACGACTTTGTTAGGATAGAGGATGTGATGCCCCCGACTCACTCCACATCCCACGACCGGATCGGAGTGAGCTGAGCAGGGCTAATGGAGATGGCACACGTGAGGGAGGGCTGTTGGGCGCATTTCACCACTTGGCTATTTCGGCACCTATTAGGAGCTGCTCTCGTTGTGTTTACAATTCAATTCATGTTGGAAGAAAAACAAGCCGAAAAATCAAATAAACAGCTTCCAGACCCTTAGCACAGCACATGCTTTGTCTTCTTTCTCTCTGAGGATTTCAAACGAGATAAGCACCACCTTGTTTGTCTCTTCTCCAGGGCCCTGGCATAAAAGGGTAAAAGGAAGGGGGTGAGAGCATCCCTCAGAGTGTGTCGTGACGTGAAAGCAGAGGAGTCAGACCCTTCTTTGAATGGGGACAAAAGAGTTTTTTAAAATACGCTTCAGTACAAAGGAAGACGGTGCCAGAGGAAATGACCTGTAAGCCAGTCAGAACGTTTCTCGTGCCATGAAAACGAATTGCTGCCCTCGAGACTCAACTCATTCCATCACTGCTATTAGTTGTCATTTGTACCTCTCCAATTTCCAAAAAACAATATTGAAAACAGCCATCGATTCCCAAAAGGTTCCGATGCTGATTCGAATGACACATGTTGAGAGCCTCCTGTGTGCCAGACATTGGGCTATTTACTCACTATCTGGCCCCCCCCTCCCCATATCCCAGAGGTTAAGTGATTTGTCCAAATTCACATAATCAGTAAGTGATACGTCTCTTTTAGGGTACAAATTGTCTGGATTGCAAGCCTTTCTTCCGGCTGCTCCATTATTATAAGGATTGTTCCTCAGGAGGATAACAGGGAACTCTCAGACTTGCGCTTCTTCCCCGGCGAACTTTGTCTCCTCCCTGCATTGCTCGTGGGTTCATCCTGCCCACGGCGAAGTTCTGCAGTGACCTCCTTCCTCTTCTCCTCTCTCCAGTCACGAGCAGGAGACCTCTATACTGCCTTCCTGGATGCTCGCGGTGGCCCCCTGACCAGCCTGCCGTCTCCAGTCTCTTCCTGCTTCTGATCCATCCCCTGCTCTGCTGCCAGAATAGTCTTACGGCATCTTGTACTTCACACCCTTCCAAAATCTGTGATGTCTGAGGCCCCTCGTGAAGTGGTCCCTAGCCGCCTAGCCAACCTTACCTCTTACCTCTTGCCACTTTCCATCTCCAACCTTCTAACCTACACTCTGGCGATCCTAAACCACCAGAAGACCCCCCTCCGAATGCCCTACACACTCTCACGGTCTGTGCCTTTCCTCATACCACGCCTGCATCACTGCCTGGAGAATCCCTACCCGGCCCACCAAGGGCAACTTAAAGTTCACCTCTTCCTGAAGCCTTTATTGGATTTCCAAGAGGAATTAATCACTTCTTTCTTCCTTACTTCTCATCTCTGTTTAGCACTTATTTATTATTATTATTATAGAATGTATCATATGTCTCTCCCATGCTAAAATGGGAGCTACTGGAGGGAAGGGAATCTTATTTTTTTTTTCACCTCTATATGCCTGGTCCAGGGTCTGGCACAGAATAAGGATTCAGTCAATGCTTGTTGGACGAATAACAGAATCAATGCACCAACAGATCCATGAACAAATGTCTTAACTTGAAAAAGAATCTCATCGAGAGAGGGATTAAACCGGTCAGCCAATCACTGGCCCATCTCATTGTCTTCTTTATCCTCCCTTATCTCTCCCTGTTTTTTTGGGAAGGGGTGGTGGACCCCACAGCTGTCTTCTCACCTCCTCTCTTCCAAAACCTGGCCCTCCCTCTTCCATGTGGTCACTACCGGGACTCCTATGAGTCAGCACCTCTCCAATGCTGGCCCCAGCTGACTGGTCCACAGGGCAACACCTGACTCAAGCCACCCAATAGGTCACTTCCCTGGGATTGTGGACTTGGGGCTAGAAATCGAGATGGAGGACAGTCTTGCTGCTATGGGGGAAGCTATTCAATACAAGGCAACAGCCCTGGCAGTGACCTGGTTCCCCATCAGTCCACCCTGAGGGACCCAAACGGCAACGAGGGGGGACAGGTCAACGTCTCGAAAGCATTTCAGACCTGCCCCCAGCTGTCCCTGAGATCTGAACCCCCTACTACTCTTTTTACCATTTGCTCTTTCAACGCTACCTAGAACCTTTTGGTGCAAGTTACTTCAAGTTGGGTTTCTGTCACTGGCAGCCCCAGAGCCCTGATGAGCGAAGAGGTGAACGGACAGACCTGGAGGGAAGCTGGGCTGAGGCACTGTACCATGGCCCCGCTGAGGTGCTGTGGGCCTCCCTCCCTGCCCCTGCTCTCCCTCCCCCCTTAGTATCAGCAAAGTTCCTAAAAATATGGCTTCTCCTCACTCTACCCTTCAGCACCTGTCTGTCTCCTTGGAGGACTGCAAAGAAGACACCGATAAAGAAGCTGCCCCAGAACCTACTGTATAGCACGGGGAACTCAACTCAGTGCTCTGGGGTGACCTAAATGGGAAGGAAATCTAAAAAAGAGGGGATATATGTATACGTAGAGCTGATTCACTTTGCTGCACAGCAGAAGCTAACACAGCATTGTAAAGCAACTACACTCCAATGAAAATTAATTTGAAAAAAATAAAATTAAAAAAAGGAAGAAGTTGCCCCACTCTCTTCGAACCACTCTCTTCGAATCACTCCCCCCGTCAATTCCCACCAAAACTCCCCCGCCCCTCCCACCCCTGCCGACCCCCCCGACCCTGACACGGTCCACGCTCTGCCCAGCCACAACAGGCCCCTCTCTCCCCGGCCCATCTTGCCGCCAGAATCGTCCCTGAGCACATATTTATTATGTGTCCGTCTTGCTCAGAAGCGGCCGGTCCTGCCCCATCCGCCACCCCAACACGACCTACAAACTTTCGATGGCTTAGCGGAGCGCGGCCCTAACCTAACTCATCACACTTTGTGCCAATTAATCTGCAGCCTCGTGGGTCACACAGTGTCCCCACAGGTGGTCCCTGACTGCATCTCCCTCTGTGTCT
This sequence comes from Physeter macrocephalus, assembly GCF_002837175.3. Classification (NCBI taxonomy): domain Eukaryota; kingdom Metazoa; phylum Chordata; class Mammalia; order Artiodactyla; family Physeteridae; genus Physeter; species Physeter macrocephalus. Next base: position 9,288 of record NW_021145897.1, on the reverse strand, counting down.
TGCCTGGAAGCCCTTCCCACCTATTTTTTTTTTTTTTTTTTTTTTTTTGGCCGTGCAGCACTGCATGCGGGATCTTAGCTCCCCGACCAGGGCCGGAACCCGCGCCCCCTGCAGTGGAAGCGTGGGGTTTTAACCACTGGACCGCCAGGGAAGTCCCCCCACCTATTCACATATCTTGCTTACTTCCGCCTATTTCCATTCTGCCTGACTTCGAGGACTTGCCGGTGAGCCTGATTGACACCTTGCTTCCTGATAAACTTTCTCTCTTCTCTCTCTCTCTCTGTTGCTCACCCCCCTTAACGAAACGTGACTTGCAAACTAAGAGGCACCCTAGGGCTTCCCTGGTGGCGCAGCGGTTGGGAGTCCGCCTGCCGATGCGGGGGACACGGGTTCGTGCCCCGGTCCGGGAGGATCCCACGTGCCGCGGAGCGGCCGGGCCCGTGAGCCATGGCCGCTGCGCCTGCACGTGTGGAGCCTGTGCTCCGCAGCGGGAGAGGCCACGGCGATGAGAGGCCCGCGTACCGCCAAAAAAAAAAAAAAAAAAAAAAAAAAGAGAGTCACCCTACACATCGGAGCGGCCGGGCCCGTGAGCCATGGCCGCTGCGCCGGCGCGTGTGGAGCCTGTGCTCCGCAGCGGGAGAGGCCACGGCGATGAGAGGCCCGCGTACCGCCAAAAAAAAAAAAAAAAGAGTCACCCTACACATCCTTCGTGACCTTCTTCCGCCGCCTTCATCTCGCTCCTGTGTGCACGGACGCCGGGCACCGGCAGAGCCGGTAATTCATCCTGTTGCGTGAAGGGGGCGAGCTAGAGGGAGGAGATCAAGATGACTCAGGGGTTTGTAGCTGGGGTGGACGGAGGGTGGAGGGAAGGTGGGCCCCCCGCCAAAAGAATGGGGAGCCGATTTCTCCGCCGGCTGGAAGGGCCTGCTGGATTTGAGATGCCCTCACGTCCAGGCGTCGATGCGCACCAGGCAGCTGCGTGGGTGGGTCCGGAGATCAGGAGAGCGGGTGTGGGCTGCAGATGCAGTTTTTTTGAAGTCCCCGAAGCCACAGGGTTGAGGGTGTGAACTCCTCAGGGGACACATCGACTGGGAGAGCCCTGAGAGCACGCTTCAGCCGGGGTGACCCTGCAAAGTCCGCTTGGGCCCCTCTTAGGTGGCTGCAGCCCACACTGCAGGGCTGGCCTTGCTTTCAGAGGCTGGGAGCCGTGCTTCTGGGCAACAGCTTCCTCCGGCCCTTCCCATCCACGGGCAGTCCGTGCCCTTTGGGCCGGCAAAGCCGTCAGAGGATTTGAAGTCCCCGCCTGGTGCACGCGGGGCCGGCGGTCCAGCTGCCAGCCAGACCCACCACCTGCTCGGTCAGGTGCCCCGCCTCCCCTCAGCTCCACTCGGCTATGCGGCTACGCTCCCAGCGGGCCCAGGCTGCCAGCGGCCCCAGGCTGTTGGGACTCAACGAGGCATCTCGGACCCTCCCTAGGAACATCAGGAGGTGGTTTCCTTCCTTTCCTGCTGATGCACATTGAAAGAGTAACCCCAGGAGAGATTCTCCACAGCTCCGGGGATGTGAACCGAACTTCATCTCTCCCCCTGGAAATGCCAGCCACCGCGTGAGTTGGGGCCCAGGAGAAACAGCCCCGTGGGCTTAGGTCTTGGCAGGCTGAAGCTCTGCCTCCCCACCAGCTGTTCCTGAGCCAACAGGCCTGTTAATGTGTTACAAGGTGTCACGCAGGTTGTGTGAGGCCAAACCAAGGTGTTGAGCACAGGGCAGGAAGAGGTGAGGGGCGGCTGCCCGGGAACCGAATCTCTCGTGGGCGCCTCTCCCAGAACCACGGCCTATACATGGATCCAGCCCGTTACGTGTGGTTCCTCTGGAGGGAAGCGGCTGGCAGAGGCCAGGTGTCGAGGCCAGAGTAGAAGGAATTCACGTGGCTTGTGGAGGCCAGAATCAGAGATCTTCTCATGAGCCCTCCCAGACCCTGTAGTATCCTGCAGGGCTCTCTCGGAGGTTTTTTCCAAACTTGCTGCCAAATAATCCACTTCCTCTTTTATCGCGGTCATCTCCTTCTTAAAGGTCTGAAGATCATCCTGCTCAACATCTGGAGAGCCCTACGGCCCCCTCTTGGGCATAAAGTCCCCTTTGTCCCAGCAGGAGGTGGGGACACAGGCTGGAGAGCTCTGCGTCGTGGCATCCCCGTCTCAGGAAAGTCACGGAGGGCATCCCAGGGAGAGTCGTGCGTCTCTGCAGCTCGTGATGCATACTTGCTGCTTCGGGTCCCTCTTGTCTGGGCAGACAGGCTGACTAGCACCTGCCGCTCGGCCGGCCATCATCCTGCCTCGGCGTCCCGTCACTCTGTAACGTTCTGAACAAGCCCACGGTTTTGCCACGCTGGGAGAAGATGGCCTCTGAGTGGGTCTGCTGAGCTACTTCCTACTCCTTCTGAGTAGGACCTGTCTTCTCAGTAGCATTGCTGGCCGCTGCCCCTGGCAACCAGGATCATCACACAGCCACCAGTCGCAGCGGATGATCAAAGGCATCTTGCTGCAGAGGAAGGGGAGGAACTATCTGATGCTGAGGGTCCTACTCCCAGGTCTCACAGTGCGACAAACCTGATCGCTACCTGCCGTGGCTTCTTAGCTCTCTGGCTCCTCATAAAGTGGTCCCGGGTTGCTGCTGGGGATGCTGGAGCACCCAGGCTCCACCTCACCCTAGGAAGCCTCTGTTGGCTCAGGTTAGCTTTATTGATAGTATTTTTATTTGCACAGAGTCTGAAGTTCACTAGTCACTGGTTCACAAAAGCTACATAATTACCACCTGGGGTGCTTTAAAATATACAGATACTTGAGCCCTTTCCTGGAGATCTTGATTCTATACATCTGCGATATGACCCAGGAATCGCTCTTTTAAAAAATGCCTTCAGGGCTCTGGATACACAGCCAGAAAATGGGAATTACCTGTAGCCCCACCCCCCTGCCCAATCATTTCACCAGAACAACGATGATCATTAGGTTTAATATCTGTAGCTGAGTTGTTGAACCAAGAAACAGGGCTTCACACTCATGCTTAGGGAGCTTCCTTTTCATTTCAGCTGCCTGCGATCTTTCAGATTTTAAGCTTGCCGCCCAAATCCTTCCCCAGCCAATGGCATCAGAACCTCCGGTAGGCAAGCCTCCCTCATTTCCATCTGAGTGTCTGAAAAAAAAAGATGAGCTGATCTCCAAGCTGCCGATGGTCACCGAACAGAGACTTTGCCAGCCAGGGTAGTTTCACGAAATACTCAGCTCATTGCGTGGAACATAGTACATGCTCAATAACTTTTAGCTTGTGTGTTGGTTGTTGCCATTATGCATTTGCCAAATATGCTGGTCTCAGAATCCATGAACACCACCACTCCAAGGAGAAGACGAGTTTGGACACATCCTATTTGAACATCGGTTCTACTGGCCCAGCTGGCCAGGTACATGAATATCCGCTCCAAAGGCCCCTGACCCACAACCGTGATTAGTGCAGGATAAGGCACCACTCAGAGTAACCCACCCAGCAGTCAAAGCACAGGCTAGGTTTAAATCTGTGTGCTCCCTCATTCATAGCTGCTGGGAATGTAAAATGGTAAGGCAGCTTTGAGAAATAGTCTATTTGTTCCTCAAACGGTTAATCGTAGAGTTACCAGCTGATCCAGCAATTCCACTCCTAGGTATATACCTAAGGGAAATGAAAATATATTCCACACAAAGACTTACACATGAATGTTCATAGCAATGTTATTCACAACAGCCAAGAAGTGACACAACCCAAATATCCATCAACTGATGAATGGATAAACAAAATGTGGTCTATCCATACAACGGACTATTATTCAGCCAAAAAAAGAATGAAATACTGATATATGCTACAACACAGATAAACCTTGAGAACATTACACTCAGTGAAAGAAGCCAGGCACAGAAGGCCACTTATTATATGATGTCATACAATATGTGAAATACATATTAAATGTCCGGAATAGGCAAGTCCACGGAGACAGAGTAGATGCTGTCTCTGGGTGCCAGGGGCTGGGGAAGCAGAATGGAAAGTGACTGCTAATGGGTAGGGTCTCTGCTAACTGGAGTGATCAAATGTTTAAAAAATAGATAGTGGCGGAGGGACTTCCCTGGTGGTCCAGTTGTTAAGGCTCCGCGCTTCCAACGCAGGGGGCATGGGTTCCATCCCTGGTTGGGGAACTAAGATCCCACATGCTACATGGCCAAAAAATTTAAAAATTGAAAATAATAGATAGTGGTGGTGATGATGGTTACACAGCTCTGTGAGTATCGTCAATATTACTGAATTGTATATTTCAAAAGAATGAATTTTATGGTACGTAAATTAAAATCTCAATAAAGCTGTTAGAAAAAAAAAAAAAACCCTAGGCACTGTCGCTTGTTCTCCATGTGCCTTTGGACAAGTCAGCCTCTCTGAGCCTCAATATTCTAATAATCTATAAAATGGTGGTGAGGAGCCTTCCCTGGTGGCGCAGTGGTTAAGAATCCGCCTGCCAATGCAGGAGACACGGGTTCGATCCCTGGTCCGGAAAGATCCCACATGCCGCGGAGCAACTAAGCCCGTGTGCCACAGCTACTGAGCCTGTGCCCTAGAGCCTTCGAACCACAGCTACTGAAGCCCGCGCGCCTAGAGCCCGTGCTCTGCAACAACAGAAGCCACCGCAATGAGAACCCGCGCACAGCAACGAAGACCCAACGCAGCCATAAATAAATAAATTTTTAAAAAAGAAAAAAGAAAAAGAATCCGCCTGCCAATGCAGGGGACACGGGTTCGATCCCTGGTCCGGGAAGATCCCACGTGCCGTGGAGCAACTAAGCCCGTGTGCCACAACTACTGAGCCTGCGCTCTAGAGCCCGAGAGCCACAACTACTGAAGCCCAAGTTCTCTAGGGCCCGTGTGCCACAACTACTGAGCCCTCGAGCTGCAACTACTGAAGCCCACATGCCTACAGCCCGTGCTCCGCAACAAGAGAAGCCACAGCAATGAGAAGCCCGCACACCGCAACGAAGAGCAGCCCCTGCTCACCACAGGTATACAAAGCCTGCATTCAGCAACAAAGACCCAATGCAGCCAAAAATAAATAATTGTTTTTTAAAAATAGGGATGAGAATGCTCTAAATTAGAGCGTGCTTGTAAATCATGGGACACATATGAGCACTCATTAAACACCAGAACTATCATTATTATTATCAATTATTATTATCATAAGAATCATCATATGAAGCTGGGCTCGGTCTACATGATTTACATGCAGTATCATAATCCTTTCAACAGCACAGCTCGGGGAACAATTTTGCTTCTGTTGACAGGTGCAGAGGGAGGTGACGCTCAGAAAGATGCTCATGGCCCCTCACCTAGGAAATAGCCGAATCAAGATTCAAATCTTGACTTGTCTCACTCCAAAGTCTATCATTCATTCATTCGTTCATTCATTCAACAGTCCAGCTCTGAGCCAGGCACTGGGAAATCAATACTCAACAAAACAACCTTGTTCCTCATCCTCTTGAAGTTTACACTCTATTGGGGTGACCAACATTTATCAAAGAGTCACAAAACCAAATGCATAATGACCAACAACATAATGAGTTACGTTCAGTGAAAACACGGGATGCTATGAAGGAGGACGAGAGGAGAAGTAAATGTAGGTTGGAAAGGGGGTGGGCAGGGAGAGCCTCAGGTTACTCAGACCTGCAAGATGCATGTGACCTGCCTGAGGAAGCAGGGGAAGGGTGCTCCTGGCAGGCCGAGCGACTACGTGAATATGTGAATGCGGGTCCCACACCCACTGTGTGCGTTACTTGATGGGTGTGGGAGGCATGCACTGATCCAGCAAAAGGGTGAGGCACAAACTGCTCCATCAGCTGTCCTTTTTCTGGTTCCACCTGGTCTGGCCCAAAGCACAAGGTTTGTATGGAGATGCAGACTCAGTGGGTGGGGAGAGGAAACACCTGTCCATTACCCTCCAGCAGTGGTTTCGGGGTGGGATGGGTGTAGCCGAGGGCATGACCACCCAGGACAGGGTCGGACTGCGCTGTCGCCGGGGTGCGTGGGATGAAGTGTTTTAGAAGGGCTCACCCAGATCTGGACGGTGCAGGCAGGAGGGGCCACCCCCGGAACGTCTGCTGGTTTCCCCAGTCATGAGCGTCTACACGAGCGTCCAGGATCACAACCGCTTTCCTGGCTCTAATCCAGCCCTGCCCAGTGACTCGATCTACCTCACCAACAGGACTTTCTATCTCATGATGGCTCACCTGCCCCATCCCAGGTGACAGCCCAAGTCACCATGGAACTCTTGAAGGCTGTAGTAAGTGCTACCCTGGTCCCACTAAACCAAAGTCAAATTCATAGAAACATTCAGACACCTGTCTTCCCTGGATGGAGACCAGGGGAAGGAGGGGAGGGAAAGATCGGAAAACCAAAATGAAGAAGGAGGTGGCAATCAGCATTTCCAATCTTTACTCATTTATATATCCCTGAGGTTTTTTTCTTTATGACGTGATTATATACTAGCTGTAGCACAACACTTGCTTAATATATGTCCTTTTTTTTTCTTTTTTTGGGGGGGCCACGCGGCATGTGGAATCTTAGTTCCCCGACCAGGGCTTGAACCCGTGGCCCTTGCAGTGGAAGCGCGGAGTCTTAACCACTGGACCGCCAGTGACGTCCTACTTCATATACGTCTTAAATGTATTCCTCTTCAAACAGTAGCTCCATCCTCTAATAAATCAGTGTCAAATCACTCATTACGTCAAAAAATCTTTTTACATTTGTCTATGTTTGAAATCATTTCACAAATCGTTCATATTTGGGACACTGTGGACTAGCTGATTTGGACATTCTTTTTAGAGAATGAACAGAAATTGGTTGTGGCATGTGATGGTTGTGGGGCTCTGGGCGCTGCCGACCAGGGCAGCTGGGTCTGGCACCTCCCCTGCTCTCCCACCCAGGGCCGCCCGGCCGGCTCCCCGCCCCGGGCTCGCTGCGTTCCCAGAGCGGCCTCTGGCATCCTTTGCTCTCTGCTGTCATCATGCAGGCTCCCTGGAGCTGGGAGGCCCTGAAGGGGAGGTGGGGACACAGGAAATGAGGGGCAGCCCCGTTTGCCCTCAGCCTCAGCCCCCTATGGAGCAGCTGCTCAGGTTTAACTGGCTTAAAAAAGCCTCCACTGACAGGAGTAGGCATTCTTCTCTGGGCCGCCACAGCCCATGAGTCATCCTGGGGGTGGCTGTCAGGATCACACTCCCACGTGGAGGCAGTGGCCACCCAAAAAGAGGAAGGAGCAGGGCAAAGCAGTCGCCTGGCTAAATGTGGAAGAGGGGCCTGCAGCTGTTTCCACCCCCTCCTGCCCCTGCGTCCTGGCATTCGGCTGGTTTCACAGCCTTTGCTCCCGGCCAGCTCTGCCGGGCTCTTCTCCCCAGGACACCCTGAGCCATTAAGGAAGGGGCACAGGCCGCCTGGGGACTCAGGCAGCTGCAGCTCATCCCCAGGAAGGGGAGGGGGGCACACGAGTGGCAGGCGTCACGTGAGCAGGAAGTCCACACCCACTGACCAGCTGCTCCCGAGTTGGGCGTGGGTCCCAGGGAGGCCAGCTCGGGCTGTTCGGACCTGCCCCAGTGGTTACTGGTGGGAGCCTTGGGGCCCTGGCTTCCTGGGAGGTGAGTGTGTGAGGCCGGCTCCCCCAGGGCAGGCCCCGTGGAGAGTCAATGACCTGACCGAGGGGAGGCCAGGCAAACACAGGGCTGTGTTCTCATCTGCTCTGTCCCTGATTCCCTGGGAGGCCTTGGGCCATGCCTGGTTCCTCACTACCTCAGTTTCCCTCTCTGTAAGATAAGGGGAGATCTCCTACTTTCCCAGGTGCCGGGCCACCGTCATCGTAGCTTTTCTCCCTAGTGAGTGGCAGGCCTCTCTCCTGAGCCCTGGCAGGGCTGCTGGGAGCCGGGTGAAAGCACCCAGGGCAAGAGTCTCTGCAGGATCGGCTGTCCCTCGTGTGCTGACAGCACCCGCCTGCTCTTCCAGCCCAGAAACACCGCCTTGCACACCCAGCCGCCTCTGAGCAGAGTCTGCATGTGCAGGTAGAAGAGGACCTACATAAGGGCAGATATTCTTGACTGATAAATCCAAAGCACCAAAAGTGTGCCAGCCTCATAGGAGGTGCTCAAGAAATGGCAGTTGAACAAATGCATGAACAAATGGGTGGGAAGGTTGGCTGTCTGAGACAGACTCACGCTACTGGCTCAGTGTGACCTTGGACCAGTCTGTTACCTCACATTTCTTTTTTTTTTAATCTAAAAAATATTTATTATAAGCTGTTCTTAATAGATCTCTATGAGGAAGAATTGTTTTACAAGTTGGTAATTTAAGTGTTTTTAGATCTTGAGAGACCAAAACAAAAACCATCGTGTACTTGATGGGGGACTATATAGAATTTTAGATTTTTTAAAAACATACCCATTTTTAAGGAAAAAGTGAAAGCATCACTGACTTTATACTAGCCATGAACACTTTTTTAAATAAAGTTTAATTGCAGTATAGTTGCTTTACAATGTTGTGTTAGTTTCTGCTGTACAGCAAAGTGAATCGGCTGTACGTGTACATATATCCCCTCTTTTTTGGATTTCCTTCCCATTTAGGTCACCACAGGGCACTGAGTAGAGTTCCCTGTGCTATACAGTAGGTTCTCATTAGTTATCTATTTTATACATAGTAGTATATATACGTCCATCCCAATTACCTAACATTTCTGAGTCTCAATATATCTTCACCGGAAAAGTGAATCTGGCCCCCCTGGGGCCATTGTGGAGATTAAATAAGAGACAGCATTGAAGACACTTTGTATTCTGGCTCATGGCAGGTTCACTGTTATCACTTACAGGGTTGCTCTACCTAATGTCCCACCAACACCTCAAAGGCCACCTTGCACAGTCTAACTTGACACTTCTCAGGGCAACACTTTTTCTCTGCCGCTCTCACTCTCAGTTGGCGGCATCTACCCAGCCATCTAAACAGAAACGGGGGTTCCTCCCGGCTCTTCCCATTGCCTCATCCCTGGCATCTCAGTATCCAGTACCTCCTCCCCATCCTCCCTCTGCGGGTCTCGGGCCTCCATCTCCTCTCCGTTCCTGCCTCCACGGCTCTGATCCTTTCTGAAGCCTCACTACAGGTATCACGAGATTTCCTCCCTGCCCCTGGCCCCTCCAGCACCATGAGCTTCCCTCTATCCCCATCCTGGTTACAATCACCCATCTGCCTACC